>NW_027274756.1:0-82947 GCF_030028105.1 Mobula birostris
GCCTCGATTCAACCCGCACACGCCGCTCCCCCGTTAAAGAGCGACACTCAGCCTCGACTCAACCCGCACACACCACTCTCATTTAAAGAGTGACACTCAGCCTTGATTTAGCCCGCACACACCACTGTCTGTTAAAGAGGGACACTCAGCCTCGACTCAGCCCGCACAAACTCTCCGTTAAAGAGAGACACCTGTACTCAGCCTCGATTCAGACCGCAGACGCCACTCTCCGTTAAAGAGTGACACTCAGCCTCGATTCAGCCCGCATGTGCCACTCTCCGTAAAGAGCGACACTCAGCCTCGATTCGGCCCACACACGCCACTTTCCATTAAAGAACGACACTCAACCACGATTCAGCCCGCACACGCCACTCTCGGTTAAAGAGTTGCACTAAGCCTCGATTCAGCCGCACACACCACTCTCCGTTAAAGAGCGACACTCAGCCTCGATTCAACCCGCACACGCCACTCTCTGTTAAAGAGTAACACTCAGCCTGGATTTAGCCCGCACACACTCCTCGTTACTTAGTGACACTCAGCATCGAATCAGACCTCACACACAACACTCCGTTAAAGAGTGACACTCAGCTTCGATTCAGCCCACACACGCCACCCTCTGTTAAAGAGTGACACTCAGCCTCGATTGAGCCCGCACACACCACTCTCTGTTAGAGAGTGACACTGCGCTCAGCCTCAATTCAGCCCTCAGAAGCCACTCTCCGTTAAAGAGTGACACTCTGCCTCGATTTAGCCCGCACACACTCCTCGTTACATAGTGACACTCAGCCTCGAATCAGTCCTCACGCACAACACTCCGTTAAAGAGTGACACTCAGCCTCGATTTAGCACGCACACACTCTCCGTTAAAGGGTGACACTCAGCCTCGATTCACCCGCACACGCCACCCTCTGTTAAAGAGCGACACTCAGCCTCGATTGAGCACGCATACACAACTCTCTGTTAAAGAGTGACGCTGCGCTCAGCCTCAATTCAGCCCGTAGACGCCACTCTCCGTTAAAGAGCGACACTCAGCCTCGATTGAGCCTGCACACACCACTCTCTGTTAAAGAGTGACACTGCGCTCAGCCTCAATTCAGCCCTCAGAAGCCACTCTCCGTTAAAGAGTGACACTCAGCCTCGATTCAGCCCGCACACACCACTCTCCGTTAAAGAGCGTCACTGCACTCAGCCTCGATTCAACCCGCACACGCCGCTCTCCGTTAAAGAGTGACACTCAGCCTCGAATTAGCCCGCACACACCACTCTCCGTTAAAGAGTGACACACCGCCTCGTTTTAGCCCGCACACACAACTGTCCGTTAAAGAGGGACACTCAGCCTCGACTCAGCCCGCACACGCCACTCTCCGTTAAAGAGGGACACTGCACTCAGCCTCGATTCAGCCCGCAGACGCCACACTCCGTTAAAGAGTGACACTCAGCCTCGATTCAGCCCGCATACGCCACTCTCCAATAAGGAGCGACACTCAGCCTTGATTCAGCCTGCACACGCCACTCCCCGTTAAACAGCGACACTCAGCCTCGACTCAGCCTGCGCACACCACACTCCGTTAAAGAGTGACACTCAGCCTCGTTTTAGCCCGCACACACCACTGTCCGTTAAAGAGGGACACTCAGCCTCGATTCAGCCTGCGCACACCACACTCCATTAAAGAGTGACACTCAGCCTCGATTTAGCCTGCACACACTCTCCGTTAAAGAGCGGCACTCAGCCTCGATTCAGCCAGCACAGCACGCTCTCCGTTAAAGAGCGACACTCAGTCTCCATTCAACCCGCACACGCCGCTCCCCGTTAAAGAGCGACACTCAGCCGCGACTCAGCCCGCACACACCACTCTCATTTAAAGAGTGACACTCAGCCTCGTTTTAGCCCGCACACACAACTGTCCGTTAAAGAGGGACACTCAGCCTCGACTCAGCCCGCACACACTCTCCGTTAAAGAGGGACACTGCACTCAGCCTCGATTCAGCCCGCAGACGCCACTCTCCGTTAAAGAGTGACACTCAGTCTCGATTCAGCCCGCATATGCCACTCTCCGCTAAAGAGCGACACTCAGCCTCGATTCAGCCCGCACACACACTCCGTTAAAGAGCGACACTCAGCCTCGATTCAGCCCGCACACACCACTCTCCGTTAAAGAGCGACACTCAGCCTCGATTCAGCCCGCAGACGCCACTCTCCATTAAGGAGCCACACTCAGCCTCGATTCAGCCCGCACACACTACTCTCCGTTAAAGAGCGACACTGCACTCAGCATCGATTCAACCCGCATACGCCGCTCTCCGTTAAAGAGTGACACTCAGCCTCGATTAAGCCCGCACACACAACTCTCCGTTAAAGAGCAACACACAGCCTCGATTCAGCCCGCACACACCACTCTCCGTTAAAGAGCGACACTCAGCCTCGATTCAGTCCGCACACAAAACACTCCGTTAAAGAGTGACACTCAGCCTTGGTTCAGCCCGCACATGCCACTCTCCGTTAAAGAGCGACACTCAGCCTCGATTCAGCCCGCACACACCATTCTCCGTTAAAGAGCGACACACAGCCTCGATTCAACCCGCACACGCCAGTCTCCTTTAAAGAGTGACACTCAGCCTCGTTTTCGCCCGCACACACCACTGTCCATTAAGGAGCGACACTCAGCCTCGATTCAGCCTGCACACGCCACTCCCCGTTAAACAGCGACACTCAGCCTCGACTCAGCCTTAGCACACCACACTCCGTTAAAGAGTGACACTCAGCCTCGATTTAGCCTGCACACACTCTCCGTTAAAGAGCGACACTCAGCCTCGATTCAGCCAGCACAGCACGCTCTCCGTTAAAGAGCCACACTCAGCCTCGATTTAACCCGCACACGCCGCTCCCCGTTAAAGAGCGACACTCAGCCTCGACTCAACCCGCACACACCACTCTCATTTAAAGAGTGACACTCAGCCTTGATTTAGCCCGCACACACCACTGTCTGTTAAAGAGGGACACTCAGCCTCGACTCAGCCCGCACAAACTCTCCGTTAAAGAGGGACACTGTACTCAGCCTCGATTCAGACCGCAGACGCCACTCTCCGTTAAAGAGTGACACTCAGCCTCGATTCAGCCCGCATGTGCCACTCTCCGTTAAAGAGCGACACTCAGCCTCGATTCGGCCCACACACGCCACTTTCCATTAAAGAACGACACTCAACCACGATTCAGCCCGCACACGCCACTCTCGGTTAAAGAGTTGCACTAAGCCTCGATTCAGCCCGCACACACCACTCTCCGTTAAAGAGCGACACTCAGCCTCGATTCAGCCCGCACACACCACTCTCCGTTAAAAAGCGACACTCAGCCTCGATTCAACCCGCACACGCCACTCTCTGTTAAAGAGTAACACTCAGCCTGGATTTAGCCCGCACACACTCCTCGTTACTTAGTGACACTCAGCCTCGAATCAGTCCTCACACACAACACTCCGTTAAAGAGTGACACTCAGCCTCGATTCAGCCCGCACACGCCACCCTCTGTTAAAGAGCGACACTGAGCCTCGATTGAGCCCGCACACACCACTCTCTGTTAAAGAGTGACACTGCGCTCAGCCTCAATTCAGCCCGCAGACGCCACTCTCCGTTAAAGAGTGACACTCAGCCTCGATTTAGCCCTCACACACACTCCGTTAAAGAGCGACACTCAGCCTCGACTCAGCCCGCACACACCACTCTCATTTAAAGAGTGACACTCAGCCTCGTTTTAGCCCGCACACACCACTGTCCGTTAAAGAGGGACACTCAGCCTCGACTCAGCCCGCACACACTCTCCGTTAAAGAGGGACACTGCACTCAGCCTCGATTCAGCCCGCAGACGCCACTCTCCGTTAAAGAGTGACACTCAGCCTCGATTCAGCCCGCATATGCCACTCTCCGTTAAAGAGCGACACTCAGCTTCGATTCGGCCCACACACGCCACTTTCCGTTAAAGAACAACACTCAACCACGATTCATCCCGCACACGCCACTCTCGGTTAAAGAGTTACACTCAGCCTCGATTTAGCCCGGACACACTCTCCATTAAAGAGCGACACTAAGCCTCGGTTCAGACGCACACACCACTCTCCGTTAAAGAGCGACACTCAGCCTCGATTCAGCCCGCACACACCACTCTCCGTTAAAGAGCGACACTCAGCCTCGATTCAGCCCGCAGACGCCACTCTCCATTTAGGAGCGACACTCAGCCTCGATTCAGCCCACACACACTACTCTCCGTTAAAGAGCGACACTGCACTCAGCATCGATTCAACCCGCACACGCCGCTCTCCGTTAAAGAGTGACACTCAGCCTCGATTTAGCCCGCACACACTACTCTCCGTTAAAGAGCAACACACAGCCTCGATTCAGCCCGCACACACCACTCTCCGTTAAAGAGCGACACTCAGCCTCGATTTAGCCCGCAGACACTCCTCGTTACAGAGTGACACTCAGCCTCGATTCAGTCCGCACACAAAACACTCCGTTAAAGAGTGACACTCAGCCTTGGTTCAGCCCGCACACGCCACTCTCCGTTAAAGAGCGTCACTCAGCCTCGATTCAGCCCGCACACACCATTCTCCGTTAAAGAGCGACACACAGTCTCGATTCAACCCGCACACGCCAGTCTCCTTTAAAGAGTGACACTCAGCCTCGTTTTAGCCAGCACACACCACTGTCCGTTAAAGAGGGACACTCAGCCTCGATTCAGCCTGCGCACACCACACTCCGTTAAAGAGCGACACTCAGCCTCGATTCAACCCGCACACGCCGCTCCCCGTTAAAGAGCGACACTCAGCCTCGACTCAACCCGCACACACCACTCTCATTTAAAGAGTGACACTCAGCCTTGATTTAGCCCGCACACACCACTGTCTGTTAAAGAGGGACACTCAGCCTCGACTCAGCCCGCACAAACTCTCCGTTAAAGAGAGACACTGTACTCAGCCTCGATTCAGACCGCAGACGCCACTCTCCGTTAAAGAGTGACACTCAGCCTCGATTCAGCCCGCATGTGCCACTCTCCGTTAAAGAGCGACACTCAGCCTCGATTCGGCCCACACACGCCACTTTCCATTAAAGAACGACACTCAACCACGATTCAGCCCGCACACGCCACTCTCGGTTAAAGAGTTGCACTAAGCCTCGATTCAGCCCGCACACACCACTCTCCGTTAAAGAGCGACACTCAGCCTCGATTCAACCCGCACACGCCACTCTCTGTTAAAGAGTAACACTCAGCCTGGATTTAGCCCGCACACACTCCTCGTTACTTAGTGACACTCAGCATCGAATCAGACCTCACACACAACACTCCGTTAAAGAGTGACACTCAGCTTCGATTCAGCCCACACACGCCACCCTCTGTTAAAGAGTGACACTCAGCCTCGATTGAGCCCGCACACACCACTCTCTGTTAGAGAGTGACACTGCGCTCAGCCTCAATTCAGCCCTCAGAAGCCACTCTCCGTTAAAGAGTGACACTCTGCCTCGATTTAGCCCGCACACACTCCTCGTTACATAGTGACACTCAGCCTCGAATCAGTCCTCACGCACAACACTCCGTTAAAGAGTGACACTCAGCCTCGATTTAGCACGCACACACTCTCCGTTAAAGGGTGACACTCAGCCTCGATTCACCCGCACACGCCACCCTCTGTTAAAGAGCGACACTCAGCCTCGATTGAGCACGCATACACAACTCTCTGTTAAAGAGTGACGCTGCGCTCAGCCTCAATTCAGCCCGTAGACGCCACTCTCCGTTAAAGAGCGACACTCAGCCTCGATTGAGCCTGCACACACCACTCTCTGTTAAAGAGTGACACTGCGCTCAGCCTCAATTCAGCCCTCAGAAGCCACTCTCCGTTAAAGAGTGACACTCAGCCTCGATTCAGCCCGCACACACCACTCTCCGTTAAAGAGCGTCACTGCACTCAGCCTCGATTCAACCCGCACACGCCGCTCTCCGTTAAAGAGTGACACTCAGCCTCGAATTAGCCCGCACACACCACTCTCCGTTAAAGAGTGACACACCGCCTCGTTTTAGCCCGCACACACAACTGTCCGTTAAAGAGGGACACTCAGCCTCGACTCAGCCCGCACACGCCACTCTCCGTTAAAGAGGGACACTGCACTCAGCCTCGATTCAGCCCGCAGACGCCACACTCCGTTAAAGAGTGACACTCAGCCTCGATTCAGCCCGCATACGCCACTCTCCAATAAGGAGCGACACTCAGCCTTGATTCAGCCTGCACACGCCACTCCCCGTTAAACAGCGACACTCAGCCTCGACTCAGCCTGCGCACACCACACTCCGTTAAAGAGTGACACTCAGCCTCGTTTTAGCCCGCACACACCACTGTCCGTTAAAGAGGGACACTCAGCCTCGATTCAGCCTGCGCACACCACACTCCATTAAAGAGTGACACTCAGCCTCGATTTAGCCTGCACACACTCTCCGTTAAAGAGCGGCACTCAGCCTCGATTCAGCCAGCACAGCACGCTCTCCGTTAAAGAGCGACACTCAGTCTCCATTCAACCCGCACACGCCGCTCCCCGTTAAAGAGCGACACTCAGCCGCGACTCAGCCCGCACACACCACTCTCATTTAAAGAGTGACACTCAGCCTCGTTTTAGCCCGCACACACAACTGTCCGTTAAAGAGGGACACTCAGCCTCGACTCAGCCCGCACACACTCTCCGTTAAAGAGGGACACTGCACTCAGCCTCGATTCAGCCCGCAGACGCCACTCTCCGTTAAAGAGTGACACTCAGTCTCGATTCAGCCCGCATATGCCACTCTCCGCTAAAGAGCGACACTCAGCCTCGATTCAGCCCGCACACACACTCCGTTAAAGAGCGACACTCAGCCTCGATTCAGCCCGCACACACCACTCTCCGTTAAAGAGCGACACTCAGCCTCGATTCAGCCCGCAGACGCCACTCTCCATTAAGGAGCCACACTCAGCCTCGATTCAGCCCGCACACACTACTCTCCGTTAAAGAGCGACACTGCACTCAGCATCGATTCAACCCGCATACGCCGCTCTCCGTTAAAGAGTGACACTCAGCCTCGATTAAGCCCGCACACACAACTCTCCGTTAAAGAGCAACACACAGCCTCGATTCAGCCCGCACACACCACTCTCCGTTAAAGAGCGACACTCAGCCTCGATTCAGTCCGCACACAAAACACTCCGTTAAAGAGTGACACTCAGCCTTGGTTCAGCCCGCACATGCCACTCTCCGTTAAAGAGCGACACTCAGCCTCGATTCAGCCCGCACACACCATTCTCCGTTAAAGAGCGACACACAGCCTCGATTCAACCCGCACACGCCAGTCTCCTTTAAAGAGTGACACTCAGCCTCGTTTTCGCCCGCACACACCACTGTCCATTAAGGAGCGACACTCAGCCTCGATTCAGCCTGCACACGCCACTCCCCGTTAAACAGCGACACTCAGCCTCGACTCAGCCTTAGCACACCACACTCCGTTAAAGAGTGACACTCAGCCTCGATTTAGCCTGCACACACTCTCCGTTAAAGAGCGACACTCAGCCTCGATTCAGCCAGCACAGCACGCTCTCCGTTAAAGAGCCACACTCAGCCTCGATTTAACCCGCACACGCCGCTCCCCGTTAAAGAGCGACACTCAGCCTCGACTCAACCCGCACACACCACTCTCATTTAAAGAGTGACACTCAGCCTTGATTTAGCCCGCACACACCACTGTCTGTTAAAGAGGGACACTCAGCCTCGACTCAGCCCGCACAAACTCTCCGTTAAAGAGGGACACTGTACTCAGCCTCGATTCAGACCGCAGACGCCACTCTCCGTTAAAGAGTGACACTCAGCCTCGATTCAGCCCGCATGTGCCACTCTCCGTTAAAGAGCGACACTCAGCCTCGATTCGGCCCACACACGCCACTTTCCATTAAAGAACGACACTCAACCACGATTCAGCCCGCACACGCCACTCTCGGTTAAAGAGTTGCACTAAGCCTCGATTCAGCCCGCACACACCACTCTCCGTTAAAGAGCGACACTCAGCCTCGATTCAGCCCGCACACACCACTCTCCGTTAAAAAGCGACACTCAGCCTCGATTCAACCCGCACACGCCACTCTCTGTTAAAGAGTAACACTCAGCCTGGATTTAGCCCGCACACACTCCTCGTTACTTAGTGACACTCAGCCTCGAATCAGTCCTCACACACAACACTCCGTTAAAGAGTGACACTCAGCCTCGATTCAGCCCGCACACGCCACCCTCTGTTAAAGAGCGACACTGAGCCTCGATTGAGCCCGCACACACCACTCTCTGTTAAAGAGTGACACTGCGCTCAGCCTCAATTCAGCCCGCAGACGCCACTCTCCGTTAAAGAGTGACACTCAGCCTCGATTTAGCCCTCACACACACTCCGTTAAAGAGCGACACTCAGCCTCGATTTAGCCCGCACACACTCCTCGTTACATAGTGACACTCAGCCTCGAATCAGTCCTCACGCACAACACTCCGTTAAAGAGTGACACTCAGCCTCGATTTAGCACGCACACACTCTCCGTTAAAGGGTGACACTCAGCCTCGATTCACCCGCACATGCCACCCTCTGTTAAAGAGCGACACTCAGCCTCGATTGAGCACGCATACACAGCTCTCTGTTAAAGAGTGACGCTGCGCTCAGCCTCAATTCAGCCTGCAGACGCCAATCTCCGTTAAAGAGCGACACTCAGCCTCGATTCAACCCGCACACGCCAGTCTCCTTTAAAGAGTGACACTCAGCCTCGTTTTAGCCCGCACAAACCACTGTCCGTTAAAGAGGGACACTCAGCCTCGACTCAGCCCGCACACGCCACTCTCCGTTAAAGAGGGACACTGCACTCAGCCTCGATTCAGCCCGCACACGCCACTCTCTGTTAAAGAGTGACACTCAGCCTCGATTCAGCCCGCATACGCCACTCTCCATTAAGGAGCGACACTCAGCCTCGATTCAGCCTGCACACGCCACTCCCCGTTAAACAGTGACACTCAGCCTCGACTCAGCCTGCGCACACCACACTCCGTTAAAGAGTGACACTCAGCCTCGATTTAGCCTGCACACACTCTCAGTTAAAGAGCGACACTCAGCCTCAATTCCACCAGCACAGCACGCTCTCCGTTAAAGAGCGACACTCAGACTCCATTCAACCCGCTCACGCCGCTCCCCGTTAAAGAGCGACACTCAGCCTCGATTCCACCAGCACAGCACTCTCCGTTAAAGAGCGACACTCAGTCTCCATTCAACCCGCACACGCCGCTCCCCGTTAAAGAGCGACACTCAGCCTCGACTCAGCCCGCACACACCACTCTCATTTACAGAGTGACACTCAGCCTCGTTTTAGCCCGCACACACCACTGTCCGTTAAAGAGGGACACTCAGCCTCGACTCAGCCCGCACACACTCTCCATTAAAGAGGGACACTGCACTCAGCCTCGATTCAGCCCGCAGACGCCACTCTCCGTTAAAGAGTGACACTCAGCCTCGATTCAGCCCGCATATGCCACTCTCCGTTAAAGAGCGACACTCAGCCTCGATTCGGCCCACACACGCCACTTTCCGTTAAAGAACGACACTCAACCACGATTCATCCCGCACACGCCACTCTCGGTTAAAGAGTTACACTCAGCCTCGATTTAGCCCGCAGACACTCTCCATTAAAGAGCGACACTAAGCCTCGGTTCAGACGCACACACCACTCTCCGTTAAAGAGCGACACTCAGCCTCGATTCAGCCCGCACACACCACTCTCCGTTAAAGAGCGACACTCAGCCTCGATTCAGCCCGCAGACGCCACTCTCCATTAAGGAGCGACACTCAGCCTCGATTCAGCCCGCACACACTACTCTCCGTTAAAGAGCGACACTGCACTCAGCATCGATTCAACCCGCACACGCCGCTCTCCGTTAAAGAGTGACACTCAGCCTCGATTTAGCCCGCACACACAACTCTCCGTTAAAGAGCAACACACAGCCTCGATTCAGCCCGCACACACCACTCTCCGTTAAAGAGCGACACTCAGCCTCGATTTAGCCCGCACACACTCCTCGTTACAGAGTGACACTCAGCCTCGATTCAGTCCGCACACAAAACACTCGGTTAAAGAGTGACACTCAGCCTTGGTTCAGCCCGCACACGCCACTCTCCGTTAAAGAGCGTCACTCAGCCTCGATTCAGCCCGCACACACCATTCTCCGTTAAAGAGCGACACACAGCCTCGATTCAACCCGCACACGCCAGTCTCCTTTAAAGAGTGACACTCAGCCTCGTTTTAGCCCGCACACACCACTGCCCGTTAAAGAGGGACACTCAGCCTCGATTCAGCCTGCGCACACCACACTCCGTTAAAGAGCGACACTCAGCCTCGATTCAACCCGCACACGCCGCTCCCCGTTAAAGAGCGACACTCAGCCTCGACTCAACCCGCACACACCACTCTCATTTAAAGAGTGACACTCAGCCTTGATTTAGCCCGCACACACCACTGTCTGTTAAAGAGGGACACTCAGCCTCGACTCAGCCCGCACAAACGCTCCGTTAAAGAGAGACACTGTACTCAGCCTCGATTCAGACCGCAGACGCCACTCTCCGTTAAAGAGTGACACTCAGCCTCGATTCGGCCCACACACGCCACTTTCCATTAAAGAACGACACTCAACCACGATTCAGCCCGCACACGCCACTCTCGGTTAAAGAGTTGCACTAAGCCTCGATTCAGCCCGCACACACCACTCTCCGTTAAAGAGCGACACTCAGCCTCGATTGAGCCCGCACACGCCACTCTCTGTTAAAGAGTGACACTGCGCTCAGCCTCAATTCAGCCCTCAGAAGCCACTCTCCGTTAAAGAGTGACACTCTGCCTCGATTTAGCCTGCACACACTCCTCGTTACATAGTGACACTCAGCCTCGAATCAGTCCTCACGCACAACACTCCGTTAAAGAGTGACACTCAGCCTCGATTTAGCACGCACACACTCTCCGTTAAAGGGTGACACTCAGCCTCGATTCACCCGCACACGCCAGTCTCCTTTAAAGAGTGACACTCAGCCTCGTTTTAGCCCGCACACACCACTGCCCGTTAAAGAGGGACACTCAGCCTCGATTCAGCCTGCGCACACCACACTCCGTTAAAGAGCGACACTCAGCCTCGATTCAACCCGCACACGCCGCTCCCCGTTAAAGAGCGACACTCAGCCTCGACTCAACCCGCACACACCACTCTCATTTAAAGAGTGACACTCAGCCTTGATTTAGCCCGCACACACCACTGTCTGTTAAAGAGGGACACTCAGCCTCGACTCAGCCCGCACAAACGCTCCGTTAAAGAGAGACACTGTACTCAGCCTCGATTCAGACCGCAGACGCCACTCTCCGTTAAAGAGTGACACTCAGCCTCGATTCGGCCCACACACGCCACTTTCCATTAAAGAACGACACTCAACCACGATTCAGCCCGCACACGCCACTCTCGGTTAAAGAGTTGCACTAAGCCTCGATTCAGCCCGCACACACCAC
This sequence comes from Mobula birostris, assembly GCF_030028105.1. Classification (NCBI taxonomy): domain Eukaryota; kingdom Metazoa; phylum Chordata; class Chondrichthyes; order Myliobatiformes; family Myliobatidae; genus Mobula; species Mobula birostris. Next base: position 11,574 of record NW_027274756.1, read on the forward strand.
TCTCCGTTAAAGAGCGACACTCAGCCTCGATTGAGCCCGCACACGCCACTCTCTGTTAAAGAGTGACACTGCGCTCAGCCTCAATTCAGCCCTCAGAAGCCACTCTCCGTTAAAGAGTGACACTCTGCCTCGATTTAGCCTGCACACACTCCTCGTTACATAGTGACACTCAGCCTCGAATCAGTCCTCACGCACAACACTCCGTTAAAGAGTGACACTCAGCCTCGATTTAGCACGCACACACTCTCCGTTAAAGGGTGACACTCAGCCTCGATTCACCCGCACACGCCACCCTCTGTTAAAGAGCGACACTCTGCCTCGATTGAGCACGCATACACAACTCTCTGTTAAAGAGTGACGCTGCACTCAGCCTCAATTCAGCCCGTAGACGCCACTCTCCGTTAAAGAGCGACACTCAGCCTCGATTGAGCCCGCACACACCACTCTCTGTTAAAGAGTGACACTGCGCTCAGCCTCAATTCAGCCCTCAGAAGCCACTCTCCGTTAAAGAGTGACACTCAGCCTCGATTCAGTCCGCACACACCACTCTCCGTTAAAGAACGTCACTGCACTCAGCCTCGATTCAACCCGCACACGCCACTCTCCGTTAAAGAGTGACACTCAGCCTCGAAATAGCCCGCACACACCACTCTCCGTTAAAGAGTGACACACCGCCTCGTTTTAGCCCGCACACACAACTGTCCGTTAAAGAGGGACACTCAGCCTCGACTCAGCCCGCACACGCCACTCTCCGTTAAAGAGGGACACTGCACTCAGCCTCGATTCAGCCCGCAGACGCCACACTCCGTTAAAGAGTGACACTCAGCCTCGATTCAGCCCGCATACGCCACTCTCCAATAAGGAGCGACACTCAACCTCGATTCAGCCTGCACACGCCACTCCCCGTTAAACAGCGACACTCAGCCTCGACTCAGCCTGCGCACACCACACTCCGTTAAAGAGTGACACTCAGCCTCGATTTAGCCAGCACACGCCACTGTCTGTTAAATAGTGACACTGCGCTCAGCCTCAATTCAGCCCTCAGACGCCACTCTCTGATAAAGAGCGACACTCAGCCTCGATTCAGTCCGCTCTCGCTACTCTTCATTAGAGAGCGACACACAGCCTCGATTCAGCCCGCACAACACGCTCTCCGTTAAAGAGTGAAACTGCGTTCAGCCTCGATTCAGCCCGCACGCACCACTCTCCGTTAAAGAGCGACACTCAGCCTCGATTCAGCCCGCAGACGCCACTCTCCATTAAGGAGCGACACTCAGCCTCGATTCAGCCCGCACACACTACTCTCCGTTAAAGAGCGACACTGCACTCAGCATCGATTCAACCCGCACACGCCGCTCTCCGTTAAAGAGTGACACTCAGCCTCGATTTAGCCCGCACACACAACTCTCCGTTAAAGAGCAACACACAGCCTCGATTCAGCCCGCACACACCACTCTCCGTTAAAGAGCGACACTCAGCCTCGATTTAGCCCGCACACACTCCTCGTTACAGAGTGACACTCAGCCTCGATTCAGTCCGCACACAAAACACTCCGTTACAGAGTGACACTCAGCCTTGGTTCAGCCCGCACACGCCACGCTCCGTTAAAGAGCGTCACTCAGCCTCGATTCAGCCCGCACACACCATTCTCCGTTAAAGAGCGACACACAGCCTCGATTCAACCCGCACACGCCAGTCTCCTTTAAAGAGTGACACTCAGCCTCGTTTTAGCCCGCACACACCACTGCCCGTTAAAGAGGGACACTCAGCCTCGATTCAGCCTGCGCACACCACACTCCGTTAAAGAGCGACACTCAGCCTCGATTCAACCCGCACACGCCGCTCCCCGTTAAAGAGCGACACTCAGCCTCGACTCAACCCGCACACACCACTCTCCATTAAGGAGCCACACTCAGCCTCGATTCAGCCCGCACACACTACTCTCCGTTAAAGAGCGACACTGCAATCAGCATCGATTCAACCCGCATACGCCGCTCTCCGTTAAAGAGTGACACTCAGCCTCGATTAAGCCCGCACACACAACTCTCCGTTAAAGAGCATCACACAGCCTCGATTCAGCCCGCACACACCACTCTCCGTTAAAGAGCGACACTCAGCCTCGATTCAGTCCGCACACAAAACACTCCGTTAAAGAGTGACACTCAGCCTTGGTTCAGCCCGCACACGCCACACTCCGTTAAAGAGCAACACTCAGCCTCGATTCAGCCCTCACACACCATTCTCCGTTAAAGAGCGACACACAGCCTCGATTCAACCCGCACACGCCAGTCTCCTTTAAAGAGTGACACTCAGCCTCGTTTTAGCCCGCACACACCACTGTCCATTAAGGAGCGACACTCAGCCTCGATTCAGCCTGCACACGCCACTCCCCGTTAAACAGCGACACTCAGCCTCGACTCAGCCTGAGCACACCACACTCCGTTAAAGAGTGACACTCAGCCTCGATTTAGCCTGCACACACTCTCCGTTAAAGAGCGACACTCAGCCTCGATTCAGCCAGCACAGCACGCTCTCCGTTAAAGAGCGACACTCAGCCTCGATTGAGCCCGCACACACCACTCTCTGTTAAAGAGTGACACTGCGCTCAGCCTCAATTCAGCCCGCAGACGCCACTCTCCGTTAAAGAGTGACACTCAGCCTCGATTTAGCCCGCACACACTCTCCGTTAAAGAGCGACACTCAGCCTCGATTGAGCCCGCACACGCCACTCTCTGTTAAAGAGTGACACTGCGCTCAGCCTCAATTCAGCCCGCAGAAGCCACTCTCCGTTAAAGAGTGACACTCAGCCTCGATTTAGCACGCACACACTCTCCGTTAAAGGGTGACACTCAGCCTCGATTCACCCGCACACGCCACCCTCTGTTAAAGAGCGACACTCAGCCTCGATTGAGCACGCATACACAACTCTCTGTTAAAGAGTGACGCTGCGCTCAGCCTCAATTCAGCCCGTAGACGCCACTCTCCGTTAAAGAGCGACACTCAGCCTCGATTGAGCCCGCACACACCACTCTCTGTTAAAGAGTGACACTGCGCTCAGCCTCAATTCAGCCCTCAGAAGCCACTCTCCGTTAAAGAGTGACACTCAGCCTCGATTCAGCCCGCACACACCACTCTCCGTTAAAGAGCGTCACTGCACTCAGCCTCGATTCAACCCGCACACGCCGCTCTCCGTTAAAGAGTGACACTCAGCCTCGAATTAGCCCGCACACATAACTCTCCGTTAAAGAGCGACACACAGCCTCGATTCAGCCCGCACACACTACTCTCCGGTAAAGAGTGACGCACTGCCTCGTTTTAGCCCGCACACACAACTGTCCGTTAAAGAGGGACACTCAGCCTCGACTCAGCCCGCACACGCCACTCTCCGTTAAAGAGGGACACTGCACTCAGCCTCGATTCAGCCCGCAGACGCCACACTCCGTTAAAGAGTGACACTCAGCCTCGATTCAGCCCGCACACGCCACTCCCCGTTAAACAGCGACACTCAGCCTCGACTCAGCCTGCGCACACCACACTCCGTTAAAGAGTGACACTCAGCCTCGATTCAGCCAGCACAAACATCTCTCCATTACGGAGCGACTCTGCATTCAGCCGCGATTCAATCCGCACACACCACTCTCCGTTAAAGAGCGACACACAGCCTCGATTCAGCTCGCACAAGCCATTCTCCGTTAAAGAGCGACACACAGCCTCGTTTTAGCCCGCACACACCACTGTCCGTTAAAGAGGGACACTCAGCCTCGACTCAGCCCGTACACGCCACTCTCCATTAAAGAGGGACACTGCACTCAGCCTCGATTCAGCCCGCAGACGCCACTCTCCGTTAAAGAGTGACACTCAGCCTCGATTCAGCCCGCATACGCCACTCTCCATTAAAGTGCGACACACAGCCTCGATTCAGACCGCACACACAACACTCCGTTAAAGAGTGACACTCAGCCTCGATTTAGCACGCACACACTCTCCGTCAAAGGGTGACACTCAGCCTCGATTCAGCTCGCACACGCCACCCTCTGTTAAAGAGTGACACTGCGCTCAGCCTCAGTTCAGCCCGCAGACGCCACTCTCCGTTAAAGAGTGACACTCAGCCTCGATTCAGCCAGCACAGCACGCTCTCCGTTAAAGAGCGACACTCAGTCTCTATTCAGCCTGCACACACATCTCTCCATTACAGAGCGACTCTGCGTTCAGCCGCGATTCAATCCGCACACACCACTCTCCGTTAAAGAGCGACACACAGCCTCGATTCAGCCCGCACAAGCCATTCTCCGTTAAAGAGCGACACACAGCCTCGTTTTAACCCGCACACACCACTGTCCGTTAAAGAGGGACACTCAGCCTCGACTCAGCCCGTACACGCCACTCTCCGTTTAAAGAGGGACACTGCACTCAGCCTCGATTCAGCCCGCAGACGCCACTCTCCGTTAAAGAGTGACACTCAGCCTCGATTCAGCCCGCATACGCCACTCTCCATTAAAGAGCGACACACAGCCTCGATTCAGACCGCACACACAACACTCCGTTAAAGAGTGACACTCAGCCTCGATTTAGCACGCACACTCTCTCCGTCAAAGGGTGACACTCAGCCTCGATTCAGCTCGCACACGCCACCCTCTGTTAAAGAGTGACACTGCGCTCAGCCTCAATTCAGCCCGCAGACGCCACTCTCCGTTAAAGAGTGACACTCAGCCTCGATTCAGCCCGCACACACCACTCTCAGTTAAAGAGCGTCACTGCACTCAGCCTCGATTCAACCTGCACACGCCGCTCTCCGTTAAAGAGTGACACTCAGCCTGGATTGAGCCCGCACACATAACTCTCCGTTAAAGAGCGACACACAGCCTCGATTCAGCCCGCACGCACTACTCTCCGTTAAAGAGTGACACACAGCCTCGTTTTAGCCCGCACACACAACTGTCCCGTTAAAGAGGGACATTCAACCTCGATTCAGCCCGCAGACGCCACTCTCCGTTAAAGAGCGACACACAGCCTCGATTCAGCCCGCACGCACAACTCTCCGTTAAAGAGTGACACACAGCCTCGTTTTAGCCCGCACACACAACTGTCCGTTAAAGAGGGACACTCAGCCTCGATTCAGCCCGCAGACGCCACTCTCCGTTAAAGAGCGACACTCAGCCTCGACTCAGCCCGCACACGCCACTCTCCGTTAAAGAGGGACACTGCACTCAGCCTCGATTCAGCCCGCAGACGCCACTCTCCGTTAAAGAGCGACACTCAGCCTCGATTCAGCCCGCATATGCCACTCTCCGTTAAAGAGCGACACTCAGCCTTGGTTCAGCCCGCACACGCCACTCTCCGTTAAAGAGCGACACTCAGCCTCGATTCAGCCCGCACACACCATTCTCCGTTAAAGAGCGACACACAGCCTCGATTCAACCCGCACACGCCAGTCTCCTTTAAATAGTGACACTCAGCCTCGTTTTAGCCCGCACACACCACTGTCCATTAAGGAGCGACACTCAGCCTCGATTCAGCCTGCACACGCCACTCCCCGTTAAACAGCGACACTCAGCCTCGACTCAGCCTGAGCACACCACACTCGGTTAAAGAGTGACACTCAGCCTCGATTTAGCCTGCACACATCTCCGTTAAAGAGCGACACACAGCCTCGATTCAGCCAGCACAGCACGCTCTCCGTTAAAGAGCGACACTCAGCCTCGATTCAGCCCGCACACACTCTCCGTTAAAGAGCGACACTAAGCCTCGATTCAGACGCACACACCACTCTCCGTTAAAGAGCGACACTCAGCCTCGATTCAGCCCGCACACACCACTCTCCGTTAAAGAGGTACACTCAGCCTCGATTCAGCCCGCAGACGCCACTCTCCATTAAGGAGCCACACTCAGCCTCGATTCAGCCCGCACACACTACTCTCCGTTAAAGAGCGACACTGCAATCAGCATCGATTCAACCCGCATACGCCGCTCTCCGTTAAAGAGTGACACTCAGCCTCGATTAAGCCCGCACACACAACTCTCCGTTAAAGAGCATCACACAGCCTCGATTCAGCTCGCACACACCACTCTCCGTTAAAGAGCGACACTCAGCCTCGATTCAGTCCGCACACAAAACACTCCGTTAAAGAGTGACACTCAGCCTTGGTTCAGCCCGCACACGCCACACTCCGTTAAAGAGTAACACTCAGCCTCGATTCAGCCCGCACACACCATTCTCCGTTAAAGAGCGACACACAGCCTCGATTCAACCCGCACACGCCAGTCTCCTTTAAAGAGTGACACTCAGCCTCGTTTTAGCCCGCACACACCACTGTCCATTAAGGAGCGACACTCAGCCTCGATTCAGCCTGCACACGCCACTCCCCGTTAAACAGCGACACTCAGCCTCGACTCAGCCTGAGCACACCACACTCCGTTAAAGAGTGACACTCAGCCTCGATTTAGCCTGCACACACTCTCCGTTAAAGAGCGACACTCAGCCTCGATTCAGCCAGCACAGCACGCTCTCCGTTAAAGAGCGACACTCAGCCTCGATTGAGCCCGCACACACCACTCTCTGTTAAAGAGTGACACTGCGCTCAGCCTCAATTCAGCCCGCAGACGCCACTCTCCGTTAAAGAGTGACACTCAGCCTCGATTTAGCCCGCACACACTCTCCGTTAAAGAGCGACACTCAGCCTCGATTGAGCCCGCACACGCCACTCTCTGTTAAAGAGTGACACTGCGCTCAGCCTCAATTCAGCCCGCAGAAGCCACTCTCCGTTAAAGAGTGACACTCAGCCTCGATTTAGCACGCACACACTCTCCGTTAAAGGGTGACACTCAGCCTCGATTCACCCGCACACGCCACCCTCTGTTAAAGAGCGACACTCAGCCTCGATTGAGCACGCATACACAACTCTCTGTTAAAGAGTGACGCTGCGCTCAGCCTCAATTCAGCCCGTAGACGCCACTCTCCGTTAAAGAGCGACACTCAGCCTCGATTGAGCCCGCACACACCACTCTCTGTTAAAGAGTGACACTGCGCTCAGCCTCAATTCAGCCCTCAGAAGCCACTCTCCGTTAAAGAGTGACACTCAGCCTCGATTCAGCCCGCACACACCACTCTCCGTTAAAGAGCGTCACTGCACTCAGCCTCGATTCAACCCGCACACGCCGCTCTCCGTTAAAGAGTGACACTCAGCCTCGAATTAGCCCGCACACATAACTCTCCGTTAAAGAGCGACACACAGCCTCGATTCAGCCCGCACACACTACTCTCCGGTAAAGAGTGACACACTGCCTCGTTTTAGCCCGCACACACAACTGTCCGTTAAAGAGGGACACTCAGCCTCGACTCAGCCCGCACACGCCACTCTCCGTTAAAGAGGGACACTGCACTCAGCCTCGATTCAGCCCGCAGACGCCACACTCCGTTAAAGAGTGACACTCAGCCTCGATTCAGCCCGCACACGCCACTCCCCGTTAAACAGCGACACTCAGCCTCGACTCAGCCTGCGCACACCACACTCCGTTAAAGAGTGACACTCAGCCTCGATTCAGCCAGCACAGCACGCTCTCCGTTAAAGAGCGACACTCAGTCTCTATTCAGCCTGCACAAACATCTCTCCATTACGGAGCGACTCTGCATTCAGCCGCGATTCAATCCGCACACACCACTCTCCGTTAAAGAGCGACACACAGCCTCGATTCAGCCCGCACAAGCCATTCTCCGTTAAAGAGCGACACACAGCCTCGTTTTAGCCCGCACACACCACTGTCCGTTAAAGAGGGACACTCAGCCTCGACTCAGCCCGTACACGCCACTCTCCATTAAAGAGGGACACTGCACTCAGCCTCGATTCAGCCCGCAGACGCCACTCTCCGTTAAAGAGTGACACTCAGCCTCGATTCAGCCCGCATACGCCACTCTCCATTAAAGTGCGACACACAGCCTCGATTCAGACCGCACACACAACACTCCGTTAAAGAGTGACACTCAGCCTCGATTTAGCACGCACACACTCTCCGTCAAAGGGTGACACTCAGCCTCGATTCAGCTCGCACACGCCACCCTCTGTTAAAGAGTGACACTGCGCTCAGCCTCAGTTCAGCCCGCAGACGCCACTCTCCGTTAAAGAGTGACACTCAGCCTCGATTCAGCCAGCACAGCACGCTCTCCGTTAAAGAGCGACACTCAGTCTCTATTCAGCCTGCACACACATCTCTCCATTACAGAGCGACTCTGCGTTCAGCCGCGATTCAATCCGCACACACCACTCTCCGTTAAAGAGCGACACACAGCCTCGATTCAGCCCGCACAAGCCATTCTCCGTTAAAGAGCGACACACAGCCTCGTTTTAACCCGCACACACCACTGTCCGTTAAAGAGGGACACTCAGCCTCGACTCAGCCCGTACACGCCACTCTCCGTTAAAGAGGGACACTGCACTCAGCCTCGATTCAGCCCGCAGACGCCACTCTCCGTTAAAGAGTGACACTCAGCCTCGATTCAGCCCGCATACGCCACTCTCCATTAAAGAGCGACACACAGCCTCGATTCAGACCGCACACACAACACTCCGTTAAAGAGTGACACTCAGCCTCGATTTAGCACGCACACTCTCTCCGTCAAAGGGTGACACTCAGCCTCGATTCAGCTCGCACACGCCACCCTCTGTTAAAGAGTGACACTGCGCTCAGCCTCAATTCAGCCCGCAGACGCCACTCTCCGTTAAAGAGTGACACTCAGCCTCGATTCAGCCCGCACACACCACTCTCAGTTAAAGAGCGTCACTGCACTCAGCCTCGATTCAACCTGCACACGCCGCTCTCCGTTAAAGAGTGACACTCAGCCTGGATTGAGCCCGCACACATAACTCTCCGTTAAAGAGCGACACACAGCCTCGATTCAGCCCGCACGCACTACTCTCCGTTAAAGAGTGACACACAGCCTCGTTTTAGCCCGCACACACAACTGTCCGTTAAAGAGGGACATTCAACCTCGATTCAGCCCGCAGACGCCACTCTCCGTTAAAGAGCGACACACAGCCTCGATTCAGCCCGCACGCACTACTCTCCGTTAAAGAGTGACACACAGCCTCGTTTTAGCCCGCACACACAACTGTCCGTTAAAGAGGGACACTCAGCCTCGATTCAGCCCGCAGACGCCACTCTCCGTTAAAGAGCGACACTCAGCCTCGACTCAGCCCGCACACGCCACTCTCCGTTAAAGAGGGACACTGCACTCAGCCTCGATTCAGCCCGCAGACGCCACTCTCCGTTAAAGAGCGACACTCAGCCTCGATTCAGCCCGCATATGCCACTCTCCGTTAAAGAGCGACACTCAGCCTTGGTTCAGCCCGCACACGCCACTCTCCGTTAAAGAGCGACACTCAGCCTCGATTCAGCCCGCACACACCATTCTCCGTTAAAGAGCGACACACAGCCTCGATTCAACCCGCACACGCCAGTCTCCTTTAAATAGTGACACTCAGCCTCGTTTTAGCCCGCACACACCACTGTCCATTAAGGAGCGACACTCAGCCTCGATTCAGCCTGCACACGCCACTCCCCGTTAAACAGCGACACTCAGCCTCGACTCAGCCTGAGCACACCACACTCGGTTAAAGAGTGACACTCAGCCTCGATTTAGCCTGCACACATCTCCGTTAAAGAGCGACACACAGCCTCGATTCAGCCAGCACAGCACGCTCTCCGTTAAAGAGCGACACTCAGCCTCGATTCAGCCCGCACACACTCTCCGTTAAAGAGCGACACTAAGCCTCGATTCAGACGCACACACCACTCTCCGTTAAAGAGCGACACTCAGCCTCGATTCAGCCCGCACACACCACTCTCCGTTAAAGAGGTACACTCAGCCTCGATTCAGCCCGCAGACGCCACTCTCCATTAAGGAGCCACACTCAGCCTCGATTCAGCCCGCACACACTACTCTCCGTTAAAGAGCGACACTGCAATCAGCATCGATTCAACCCGCATACGCCGCTCTCCGTTAAAGAGTGACACTCAGCCTCGATTAAGCCCGCACACACAACTCTCCGTTAAAGAGCATCACACAGCCTCGATTCAGCCCGCACACACCACTCTCCGTTAAAGAGCGACACTCAGCCTCGATTCAGTCCGCACACAAAACACTCCGTTAAAGAGTGACACTCAGCCTTGGTTCAGCCCGCACACGCCACACTCCGTTAAAGAGTAACACTCAGCCTCGATTCAGCCCGCACACACCATTCTCCGTTAAAGAGCGACACACAGCCTCGATTCAACCCGCACACGCCAGTCTCCTTTAAAGAGTGACACTCAGCCTCGTTTTAGCCCGCACACACCACTGTCCATTAAGGAGCGACACTCAGCCTCGATTCAGCCTGCACACGCCACTCCCCGTTAAACAGCGACACTCAGCCTCGACTCAGCCTGAGCACACCACACTCCGTTAAAGAGTGACACTCAGCCTCGATTTAGCCTGCACACACTCTCCGTTAAAGAGCGACACTCAGCCTCGATTCAGCCAGCACAGCACGCTCTCCGTTAAAGAGCGACACTCAGCCTCGATTGAGCCCGCACACACCACTCTCTGTTAAAGAGTGACACTGCGCTCAGCCTCAATTCAGCCCGCAGACGCCACTCTCCGTTAAAGAGTGACACTCAGCCTCGATTTAGCCCGCACACACTCTCCGTTAAAGAGCGACACTCAGCCTCGATTGAGCCCGCACACGCCACTCTCTGTTAAAGAGTGACACTGCGCTCAGCCTCAATTCAGCCCGCAGAAGCCACTCTCCGTTAAAGAGTGACACTCAGCCTCGATTTAGCACGCACACACTCTCCGTTAAAGGGTGACACTCAGCCTCGATTCACCCGCACACGCCACCCTCTGTTAAAGAGCGACACTCAGCCTCGATTGAGCACGCATACACAACTCTCTGTTAAAGAGTGACGCTGCGCTCAGCCTCAATTCAGCCCGTAGACGCCACTCTCCGTTAAAGAGCGACACTCAGCCTCGATTGAGCCCGCACACACCACTCTCTGTTAAAGAGTGACACTGCGCTCAGCCTCAATTCAGCCCTCAGAAGCCACTCTCCGTTAAAGAGTGACACTCAGCCTCGATTCAGCCCGCACACACCACTCTCCGTTAAAGAGCGTCACTGCACTCAACCTCGATTCAACCCGCACACGCCGCTCTCCGTTAAAGAGTGACACTCAGCCTCGAATTAGCCCGCACACATAACTCTCCGTTAAAGAGCGACACACAGCCTCGATTCAGCCCGCACACACTACTCTCCGGTAAAGAGTGACACACTGCCTCGTTTTAGCCCGCACACACAACTGTCCGTTAAAGAGGGACACTCAGCCTCGACTCAGCCCGCACACGCCACTCTCCGTTAAAGAGGGACACTGCACTCAGCCTCGATTCAGCCCGCAGACGCCACACTCCGTTAAAGAGTGACACTCAGCCTCGATTCAGCCCGCACACGCCACTCCCCGTTAAACAGCGACACTCAGCCTCGGCTCAGCCTGCGCACACCACACTCCGTTAAAGAGTGACACTCAGCCTCGATTCAGCCAGCACAGCACGCTCTCCGTTAAAGAGCGACACTCAGTCTCTATTCAGCCTGCACAAACATCTCTCCATTACAGAGCGACTCTGCATTCAGCCGCGATTCAATCCGCACACACCACTCTCCGTTAAAGAGCGACACACAGCCTCGATTCAGCCCGCACAAGCCATTCTCCGTTAAAGAGCGACACACAGCCTCGTTTTAGCCCGCACACACAACTGTCCGTTAAAGAGGGACACTCAGCCTCGACTCAGCCCGTACACGCCACTCTCCATTAAAGAGGGACACTGCACTCAGCCTCGATTCAGCCCGCAGACGCCACTCTCCGTTAAAGAGTGACACTCAGCCTCGATTCAGCCCGCATACGCCACTCTCCATTAAAGTGCGACACACAGCCTCGATTCAGCCCGCATACGCCACTCTCCATTAAAGTGCGACACACAGCCTCGATTCAGACCGCACACACAACACTCCGTTAAAGAGTGACACTCAGCCTCGATTTAGCACGCACACACTCTCCGTCAAAGGGTGACACTCAGCCTCGATTCAGCTCGCACACGCCACCCTCTGTTAAAGAGTGACACTGCGCTCAGCCTCAGTTCAGCCCGCAGACGCCACTCTCCGTTAAAGAGTGACACTCAGCCTCGATTCAGCCAGCACAGCACGCTCTCCGTTAAAGAGCGACACTCAGTCTCTATTCAGCCTGCACACACATCTCTCCATTACAGAGCGACTCTGCGTTCAGCCGCGATTCAATCCGCACACACCACTCTCCGTTAAAGAGCGACACACAGCCTCGATTCAGCCCGCACAAGCCATTCTCCGTTAAAGAGCGACACACAGCCTCGTTTTAACCCGCACACACCACTGTCCGTTAAAGAGGGACACTCAGCCTCGACTCAGCCCGTACACGCCACTCTCCGTTAAAGAGGGACACTGCACTCAGCCTCGATTCAGCCCGCAGACGCCACTCTCCGTTAAAGAGTGACACTCAGCCTCGATTCAGCCCGCATACGCCACTCTCCATTAAAGAGCGACACACAGCCTCGATTCAGACCGCACACACAACACTCCGTTAAAGAGTGACACTCAGCCTCGATTTAGCACGCACACTCTCTCCGTCAAAGGGTGACACTCAGCCTCGATTCAGCTCGCACACGCCACCCTCTGTTAAAGAGTGACACTGCGCTCAGCCTCAATTCAGCCCGCAGATGCCACTCTCCGTTAAAGAGTGACACTCAGCCTCGATTCAGCCCGCACACACCACTCTCAGTTAAAGAGCGTCACTGCACTCAGCCTCGATTCAACCTGCACACGCCGCTCTCCGTTAAAGAGTGACACTCAGCCTGGATTGAGCCCGCACACATAACTCTCCGTTAAAGAGCGACACACAGCCTCGATTCAGCCCGCACGCACTACTCTCCGTTAAAGAGTGACACACAGCCTCGTTTTAGCCCGCACACACAACTGTCCGTTAAAGAGGGACATTCAACCTCGATTCAGCCCGCAGACGCCACTCTCCGTTAAAGAGCGACACACAGCCTCGATTCAGCCCGCACGCACTACTCTCCGTTAAAGAGTGACACACAGCCTCGTTTTAGCCCGCACACACAACTGTCCGTTAAAGAGGGACACTCAGCCTCGATTCAGCCCGCAGACGCCACTCTCCGTTAAAGAGCGACACTCAGCCTCGACTCAGCCCGCACACGCCACTCTCCGTTAAAGAGGGACACTGCACTCAGCCTCGATTCAGCCCGCAGACGCCACTCTCCGTTAAAGAGCGACACTCAGCCTCGATTCAGCCCGCATATGCCACTCTCCGTTAAAGAGCGACACTCAGCCTTGGTTCAGCCCGCACACGCCACTCTCCGTTAAAGAGCGACACTCAGCCTCGATTCAGCCCGCACACACCATTCTCCGTTAAAGAGCGACACACAGCCTCGATTCAACCCGCACACGCCAGTCTCCTTTAAATAGTGACACTCAGCCTCGTTTTAGCCCGCACACACCACTGTCCATTAAGGAGCGACACTCAGCCTCGATTCAGCCTGCACACGCCACTCCCCGTTAAACAGCGACACTCAGCCTCGACTCAGCCTGAGCACACCACACTCCGTTAAAGAGTGACACTCAGCCTCGATTTAGCCTGCACACATCTCCGTTAAAGAGCGACACACAGCCTCGATTCAGCCAGCACAGCACGCTCTCCGTTAAAGAGCGACACTCAGCCTCGATTTAACCCGCACACGCCGCTCCCCGTTAAAGAGCGACACTCAGCCTCGACTCAACCCGCACACACCACTCTCATTTAAAGAGTGACACTCAGCCTTGATTTAGCCCGCACACACCACAGTCTGTTAAAGAGGGACACTCAGCCTCGACTCAGCCCGCACAAACTCTCCGTTAAAGAGGGACACTGTACTCAGCCTCGATTCAGACCGCAGACGCCACTCTCCGTTAAAGAGTGACACTCAGCCTCGATTCAGCCCACATGTTCCACTCTCCGTTAAAGAGCGACACTCAGCCTCGATTCGGCCCACACACGCCACTTTCCATTAAAGAACGACACTCAACCACGATTCAGCCCGCACACGCCACTCTCAGTTAAAGAGTTGCACTAAGCCTCGATTCAGCCCGCACACACCACTCTCCGTTAAAGAGCGACACTCAGCCTCGATTCAGCCCGCACACACCACTCTCCGTTAAAGAGCGACACTCAGCCTCGATTCAACCCGCACACGCCACTCTCTGTTAAAGAGTATCACTCAGCCTGGATTTAGCCCGCACACACTCCTCGTTACTTAGTGACACTCAGCCTCGAATCAGTCCTCACACACAACACTCCGTTAAAGAGTGACACTCAGCCTCGATTCAGCCCGCACACGCCACCTTCTGTTAAAGAGCGACACTCAGCCTCGATTGAGCCCGCACACACCACTCTCTGTTAAAGAGTGACACTGCGCTCAGCCTCAATTCAGCCCGCAGACGCCACTCTCCGTTAAAGAGTGACACTCAGCCTCGATTTAGCCCGCACACACTCTCCGTTAAAGAGCGACACTCAGCCTCGATTGAGCCCGCACACGCCACTCTCTGTTAAAGAGTGACACTGCGCTCAGCCTCAATTCAGCCCGCAGAAGCCACTCTCCGTTAAAGAGTGACACTCTGCCTCGATTTAGCCCGCACACACTCCTCGTTACATAGTGACACTCAGCCTCGAATCAGTCCTCACGCACAACACTCCGTTAAAGAGTGACACTCAGCCTCGATTTAGCACGCACACACTCTCCGTTAAAGGGTGACACTCAGCCTCGATTCACCCGCACACGCCACCCTCTGTTAAAGAGCGACACTCAGCCTCGATTGAGCACGCATACACAACTCTCTGTTAAAGAGTGACGCTGCGCTCAGCCTCAATTCAGCCCGTAGACGCCACTCTCCGTTAAAGAGCGACACTCAGCCTCGATTGAGCCCGCACACACCTCTCTCTGTTAAAGAGTGACACTGCGCTCAGCCTCAATTCAGCCCTCAGAAGCCACTCTCCGTTAAAGAGTGACACTCAGCCTCGATTCAGCCCGCACACACCACTCTCCGTTAAAAAGCGTCACTGCTCTCAGCCTCGATTCAACCCGCACACGCCGCTCTCCGTTAAAGAGTGACACTCAGCCTCGAATTAGCCCGCACACATAACTCTCCGTTAAAGAGCGACACACAGCCTCGATTCAGCCCGCACACACCACTCTCCGTTAAAGAGTGACACACCGCCTCGTTTTAGCCCGCACACACAACTGTCCGTTAAAGAGGGACACTCAGCCTTGACTTAGCCCGCACACGCCACTCTCCGTTAAAGAGGGACACTGCACTCAGCCTCGATTCAGCCCGCAGACGCCACACTCCGTTAAAGAGTGACACTCAGCCTCGATTCAGCCCGCATACTCCACTCTCCAATAAGGAGCGACACCTCAGCCTCGATTCAGCCTGCACACGCCACTCCCCGTTAAACAGCGACACTCAGCCTCGACTCAGCCAGCACAGCACGCTCTCCGTTAAAGAGCGACACTCAGTCTCTATTCAGCCTGCACACACATCTCTCCATTACAGAGCGACTCTGCGTTCAGCCGCGATTCAATCCGCACACACCACTCTCCGTTAAAGAGCGACACACAGCCTCGATTCAGCCCGCACAAGCCATTCTCCGTTAAAGAGCGACACACAGCCTCGTTTTAGCCCGCACACACCACTGTCCGTTAAAGAGGGACACTCAGCCTCGACTCAGCCCGTACACGCCACTCTCCGTTAAAGAGGGACACTGCACTCAGCCTCGATTCAGCCCGCAGACGCCACTCTCCGTTAAAGAGTGACACTCAGCCTCGATTCAGCCCGCATACGCCACTCTCCATTAAAGAGCGACACACAGCCTCGATTCAGACCGCACACACAACACTCCGTTAAAGAGTGACACTCAGCCTCGATTTAGCACGCACACACTCTCCGTCAAAGGGTGACACTCAGCCTCGATTCAGCTCGCACTCGCCACCCTCTGTTAAAGAGTGACACTGCGCTCAGCCTCAATTCAGCCCGCAGACGCCACTCTCCGTTAAAGAGTGACACTCAGCCTCGATTCAGCCAGCACAGCACGCTCTCCGTTAAAGAGCGACACTCAGTCTCTATTCAGCCTGCACACACATCTCTCCATTACAGAGCGACTCTGCGTTCAGCCGCGATTCAATCCGCACACACCACTCTCCGTTAAAGAGCGACACACAGCCTCGATTCAGCCCGCACAAGCCATTCTCCGTTAAAGAGCGACACACAGCCTCGTTTTAGCCCGCACACACCACTGTCCGTCAAAGAGGGACACTCAGCCTCGACTCAGCCCGTACACGCCACTCTCCGTTAAAGAGGGACACTGCACTCAGCCTCGATTCAGCCCGCAGACGCCACTCTCCGTTAAAGAGTGACACTCAGCCTCGATTCAGCCCGCATACGCCACTCTCCATTAAAGAGCGACACACAGCCTCGATTTTGACCGCACACACAACACTCCGTTAAAGAGTGACACTCAGCCTCGATTTAGCACGCACACACTCTCCGTCAAAGGGTGACACTCAGCCTCGATTCAGCTCGCACACGCCACCCTCTGTTAAAGAGTGACACTGCGCTCAGCCTCAATTCAGCCCGCAGACGCCACTCTCCGTTAAAGAGTGACACTCAGCCTCGATTCAGCCCGCACACACCACTCTCAGTTAAAGAGCGTCACTGCACTCAGCCTCGATTCAACCCGCACACGCCGCTCTCCGTTAAAGAGTGACACTCAGCCTGGATTTAGCCCGCACACATAACTCTCCGTTAAAGAGCGACACACAGCCTCGATTCAGCCCGCACGCACTACTCTCCGTTAAAGAGCGACACACAGCCTCGATTCAACCCGCACACGCCGCTCTCCGTTAAAGAGTGACACTCAGCCTGGATTTAGCCCGCACACATAACTCTCCGTTAAAGAGTGACACACAGCCACGTTTTAGCCCGCACACACAACTGTCCGTTAAAGAGGGACATTCAACCTCGATTCAGCCCGCAGACGCCACTCTCCGTTAAAGAGCGACACACAGCCTCGATTCAGCCCGCACGCACTACTCTCCGTTAAAGAGTGACACACAGCCTCGTTTTAGCCCGCACA
Source organism: Mobula birostris (assembly GCF_030028105.1). Classification (NCBI taxonomy): domain Eukaryota; kingdom Metazoa; phylum Chordata; class Chondrichthyes; order Myliobatiformes; family Myliobatidae; genus Mobula; species Mobula birostris. The sequence goes on from NW_027274756.1 coordinate 28,809, forward strand.
CACAACTGTCCGTTAAAGAGGGACACTCAGCCTCGATTCAGCCCGCAGACGCCACTCTCCGTTAAAGAGCGACACTCAGCCTCGACTCAGCCCGCACACGCCACTCTCCGTTAAAGAGGAACACTGCACTCAGCCTCGATTCAGCCCGCAGACGCCACTCTCCGTTAAAGAGTGACACTCAGCCTCGATTCAGCCCGCATACGCCACTCTCCATTAAGGAGCGACACTCAGCCTCGATTCAGCCTGCACACGCCACTCCCCGTTAAACAGCGACACTCAGCCTCGACTCAGCCTGCGCACACCACACTCAGTTAAAGAGTGACACTCAGCCTCGATTTAGCCTGCACACACTTTCCGTTAAAGAGCGACACTCAGCCTCGATTCAGCCAGCACACACTTTCCGTTAAAGAGCCACACTCAGCCTCGATTCAACCCGCACACGCCGCTCCCCGTTAAAGAGCGACACTCAGCCTCGACTCAGTCCGCACACACCACTCTCCTGTAAAGAGTGACACTCAGCCTTGTTTTGGCCCGCACACACCACTGTCCGTTAAAGAGTGACACTCAGCCTCGATTTAGCACGCACACACTCTCCGTTAAAGGGTGACACTCAGCCTTGATTCAGCCCGCACACACAACTCTCCGTTAAAGAGCGACACTCAGCCTCGATTCAGCCCGCACACGCCACTCTCCGTTAAAGAGCGACACACAGCCTCGTTTTAGCCCGCACACACCACTGTCCGTTAAAGAGGGACACTCAGCCTCGACTCAGCCCGCACTCGCCACTCTCCGTTAAAGAGGGACACTGCACTCAGCCTCGATTCAACCCGCACACGCCACTCTCTATTAAAGAGTATCACTCAGCCTCGATTTAGCCCACACACACTCCTCGTTACATAGTGACACTCAGCCTCGATTCAGTCCTCACACACCACTCTCTGTTAAAGAGTGACACTGCGCTCAGCCTCAATTCAGCCCTCAGAAGCCACTGTCCGTTAAAGAGTGACACTCAGCCTCGATTCAGCCCGCACACACCACTCTCCGTTAAAGAGCGTCACTGCACTCAGCCTCGATTCAACCCGCACACGCCGCTCTGCGTTAAAGAGTGACACTCAGCCTCGATTTAGCCCGCACACATAACTCTCCGTTAAAGAGCGACACACAGCCTCGATTCAGCCCACACACACCACTCTCCGTTAAAGAGTGACACACAGCCTCGTTTTAGCCCGCACACACAACTGTCCGTTAAAGAGGGACACTCAGCCTCGATTCAGCCCGCAGACGCCACTCTCCGTGAAAGAGTGACACTCAACCTCGATTCAGCCCGCATACGCCACTCTCCTTTAAGGAGCGACACCCAGCCTCGATTCAGCCTGCACACACTCTCCGTTAAAGAGCGACACTCAGCCTCGATTTAGCCTGCACACACTCTCCGTTAAAGGGTGACACTCAGCCTTGATTCAGCCCGCACACACAGCTCTCCGTTAAAGAGCGACACTCACCCTCGATTCAGCCCGCACACGCCATTCTCCGTTAAAGAGCGACACACAGCCTCGTTTTAGCACGCACACACAACTGTCCGTTAAAAAGGGACACTCAGCCTCGACTCAGCCCGCACACGCCACTCTCCGTTAAAGAGGGACACTGCACTCAGCCTCGATTCAGCCCGCAGACGCCACTCTCCGTTAAAGAGTGACACTCAGCCTCGATTCAGCCCGCATACGCCACTCTCCATTAAGGAACGACACTCAGCCTTGATTCAACCCACACACGCCACTCCCCGTTAAAGAGCGACACACAGCCTCGATTCAGCCAGCACAGCACGCTCTCCGTTAAAGAGCGACACTCAGCCTCGATTCAAACCGCACACGCCGCTCCCCGTTAAAGAGCGACACTCAGCCTCGACTCAGCCCGCACACACCACTCTCCTTTAAAGAGTGACACTCAGCCTTGTTTTGGCCCGTACACACCACTGTCTGTTAAAGAGGGACAATCAGCCTCGACTCAGCCCGCACAAACTCTCCGTTAAAGAGGGACACTGTACTCAGCCTCGATTCAGACCGCAGACGCCACTCTCCGTTAAAGAGCGACACTCAGCCTCGATTCGGCCCACACACGCCACTTTCCATTAAAGAACGACACTCAACCACGATTCAGCCCGCACACGCCACTCTCGGTTAAAGAGTTACACAAAGCCTCGATTCAGCCCACACACACCACTCTCCGTTAAAGAGCGACACTCAGCCTCGATTCAGCCCGCACACACCACTCTCCGTTAAAGAGCGACACTCAGCCTCGATTCAGCCCGCAGACGCCACTCTCCATTAAGGAGCGACACCCAGCCTCGATTCAGCCTGCACACGCCACTCCCCGTTAAACACCGACACTCAGCCTCGACTCAGCCCGCACACACAACTCTCCTTTAAAGAGTGACACTCAGCCTCGATTTAGCCTGCACACACTCTCCGTTAAAGAGCGACACTCAGCCTCGATTTAGCCTGCACACACTCTCCGTTAAAGGGTGACACTCAGCCTTGATTCAGCCCGCACACACAGCTCTCCGTTAAAGAGCGACACTCACCCTCGATTCAGCCCGCACACGCCATTCTCCGTTAAAGAGCGACACACAGCCTCGTTTTAGCCCGCACACACAACTGTCCGTTAAAAAGGGACACTCAGCCTCGACTCAGCCCGCACACGCCACTCTCCGTTAAAGAGGGACACTGCACTCAGCCTCGATTCAGCCCGCAGACGCCACTCTCCGTTAAAGAGTGACACTCAGCCTCGATTCAGTCCGCATACGCCACTCTCCATTAAGGAACGACACTCAGCCTCGATTCAACCCACACACGCCACTCCCCGTTAAAGAGCGACACACAGCCTCGATTCAGCCAGCACAGCACGCTCTCCGTTAAAGAGCGACACTCAGCCTCGATTCAAACCGCACACGCCGCTCCCCGTTAAAGAGCGACACTCAGCCTCGACTCAGCCCGCACACACCACTCTCCTTTAAAGAGTGACACTCAGCCTTGTTTTGGCCCGCACACACCACTGTCTGTTAAAGAGGGACAATCAGCCTCGACTCAGCCCGCACAAACTCTCCGTTAAAGAGGGACACTGTACTCAGCCTCGATTCAGACCGCAGACGCCACTCTCCGTTAAAGAGCGACACTCAGCCTCGATTCGGCCCACACACGCCACTTTCCATTAAAGAACGACACTCAACGATGATTCAGCCCGCACACGCCACTCTCGGTTAAAGAGTTACACAAAGCCTCGATTCAGCCCACACACACCACTCTCCGTTAAAGAGCGACACTCAGCCTCGATTCAGCCCGCACACACCACTCTCCGTTAAAGAGCGACACTCAGCCTCGATTCAGCCCGCAGACGCCACTCTCCATTAAGGAGCGACACTCAGCCTCGATTCAGCCTGCACACTCTACTCTCCGTTAAAGAGCGACACTGCAATCAGCATCGATTCAAATCGCACACGCTGCTCTCCGTTAAAGAGTGACACTCAGCCTCGATTTAGCCCGCACACACAACTCTCCGTTAAAGAGCGACACACAGCCTCGATTCAGCCCGCACACACAACTCTCCGTTAAAGAGCGACACTCAGCCTCGATTTAGCCCGCACACACTCCTCGTTTCAGAGTGACACTCAGCCTCGATTCAGTCCGCACACAAAACACTCCGTTAAAGAGTGACACTCAGCCTTGATTCAGCCCGCAGACGCCACTCTCCGTTAAAAAGCGACACTCAGCCTCGATTCAGCCCGCACACACCACTCTCCGTTAAAGAGCGACACTCAGCCTCGATTTAGCCCGCACACACTCCTCGTTACAGAGTGACACTCAGTCTCGATTCAGTCCGCACACAAAACACTCCGTTAAAGAGTGACACTCAGCCTTGGTTCAGCCCGCACACGCCACTCTCCGTTAAAGAGCGACACTCAGCCTCGATTCAGACCGCACACACCATTCTCCGTTAAAGAGCGACACACAGCCTCGATTCAACCCGCACACGCCAGTCTCCTTTAAACAGTGACACTCAGCCTCGTTTTAGCCCGCACACACCACTGTCCGTTAAAGAGGGACACTCAGCCTCGATTCAGCCTGCGCACACCACACTCCGTTAAAGAGCGACACTCAGCCTCGATTCGGCCCACACACGCCACTTTCCGTTAAAGAACGACACTCAACCACGATTCAGCCCGCACACGCCACTCTCGGTTAAAGAGTTACACTCAGCCTCGATTTAGCCCACAAACACTCTCCGTTAAAGAGCGACACTAAGCCTCGATTCAGACGCACACACCACTCTCCGTTAAAGAGCGACACTCAGCCTCGATTCAGCCCGCACACACCACTCTCCGTTAAAGAGCGACACTCAGCCTCGATTCAGCCCGCAGACGCCACTCTCCATTAAGGAGCCACACTCAGCCTCGATTCAGCCCGCACACACTACTCTCCGTTAAAGAGCGACACTGCACTCAGCATCGATTCAACCCGCATACGCTGCTCTCCGTTAAAGAGTGACACTCAGCCTCGATTTAGCCCGCACACACAACTCTCCGTTAAAGAGCAACACACAGCCTCGATTCAGCCCGCACAAGCCATTCTCCGTTAAAGAGCGACACACAGCCTCGTTTTAGCCCGCACACACCACTGTCCGTTAAAGAGGGACACTCAGCCTCGACTCAGCCCGTACACGCCACTCTCCGTTAAAGAGGGACACTGCACTCAGCCTCGATTCAGCCCGCAGACGCCACTCTCCGTTAAAGAGTGACACTCAGCCTCGATTCAGCCCGCATACGCCACTCTCCATTAAAGAGCGACACACAGCCTCGATTCAGACCGCACACACAACACTCCGTTAAAGAGTGACACTCAGCCTCGATTTAGCACGCACACACCACTCTCAGTTAAAGAGCGTCACTGCACTCAGCCTCGATTCAACCCGCACACGCCGCTCTCCGTTAAAGAGTGACACTCAGCCTGGATTTAGCCCGCACACATAACTCTCCGTTAAAGAGCGACACACAGCCTCGATTCAGCCCGCACGCACTACTCTCCGTTAAAGAGTGACACACAGCCACGTTTTAGCCCGCACACACAACTGTCCGTTAAAGAGGGACATTCAACCTCGATTCAGCCCGCAGACGCCACTCTCCGTTAAAGAGCGACACACAGCCTCGATTCAGCCCGCACGCACTACTCTCCGTTAAAGAGTGACACACAGCCTCGTTTTAGCCCGCACACACAACTGTCCGTTAAAGAGGGACACTCAGCCTCGATTCAGCCTGCAGACGCCACTCTCCGTTAAAGAGCGACACTCAGCCTCGACTCAGCCAGCACACGCCACTCTCCGTTAAAGAGGGACACTGCACTCAGCCTCGATTCAGCCCGCAGACGCCACTCTCCGTTAAAGAGTGACACTCAGCCTCGATTCAGCCCGCATACGCCACTCTCCATTAAGGAGCGACACTCAGCCTCGATTCAGCCTGCACACGCCACTCCCCGTTAAACAGCGACACTCAGCCTCGACTCAGCCTGCGCACACCACACTCAGTTAAAGAGTGACACTCAGCCTCGATTTAGCCTGCACACACTTTCCGTTAAAGAGCGACACTCAGCCTCGATTCAGCCAGCACAGCACGCTCTCCGTTAAAGAGCCACACTCAGCCTCGATTCAACCCGCACACGCCGCTCCCCGTTAAAGAGTGACACTCAGCCTCGATTCAGCCCGCATACGCCACTCTCCATTAAAGAGCGACACACAGCCTCGATTCAGACCGCACACACAACACTCCGTTAAAGAGTGACACTCAGCCTCGATTTAGCACGCACACACTCTCCGTCAAAGGGTGACACTCAGCCTCGATTCAGCTCGCACTCGCCACCCTCTGTTAAAGAGTGACACTGCGCTCAGCCTCAATTCAGCCCGCAGACGCCACTCTCCGTTAAAGAGTGACACTCAGCCTCGATTCAGCCAGCACAGCACGCTCTCCGTTAAAGAGCGACACTCAGTCTCTATTCAGCCTGCACACACATCTCTCCATTACAGAGCGACTCTGCGTTCAGCCGCGATTCAATCCGCACACACCACTCTCCGTTAAAGAGCGACACACAGCCTCGATTCAGCCCGCACAAGCCATTCTCCGTTAAAGAGCGACACACAGCCTCGATTTAGCCTGCACACACTCTCCGTTAAAGGGTGACACTCAGCCTTGATTTAGCCTGCACACACTCTCCGTTAAAGGGTGACACTCAGCCTTGATTCAGCCCGCACACACAGCTCTCCGTTAAAGAGCGACACTCACCCTCGATTCAGCCCGCACACGCCATTCTCCGTTAAAGAGCGACACACAGCCTCGTTTTAGCCCGCACACACAACTGTCCGTTAAAAAGGGACACTCAGCCTCGACTCAGCCCGCACACGCCACTCTCCGTTAAAGAGGGACACTGCACTCAGCCTCGATTCAGCCCGCAGACGCCACTCTCCGTTAAAGAGTGACACTCAGCCTCGATTCAGTCCGCATACGCCACTCTCCATTAAGGAACGACACTCAGCCTCGATTCAACCCACACACGCCACTCCCCGTTAAAGAGCGACACACAGCCTCGATTCAGCCAGCACAGCACGCTCTCCGTTAAAGAGCGACACTCAGCCTCGATTCAAACCGCACACGCCGCTCCCCGTTAAAGAGCGACACTCAGCCTCGACTCAGCCCGCACACACCACTCTCCTTTAAAGAGTGACACTCAGCCTTGTTTTGGCCCGCACACACCACTGTCTGTTAAAGAGGGACAATCAGCCTCGACTCAGCCCGCACAAACTCTCCGTTAAAGAGGGACACTGTACTCAGCCTCGATTCAGACCGCAGACGCCACTCTCCGTTAAAGAGCGACACTCAGCCTCGATTCGGCCCACACACGCCACTTTCCATTAAAGAACGACACTCAACGATGATTCAGCCCGCACACGCCACTCTCGGTTAAAGAGTTACACAAAGCCTCGATTCAGCCCACACACACCACTCTCCGTTAAAGAGCGACACTCAGCCTCGATTCAGCCCGCACACACCACTCTCCGTTAAAGAGCGACACTCAGCCTCGATTCAGCCCGCAGACGCCACTCTCCATTAAGGAGCGACACTCAGCCTCGATTCAGCCTGCACACTCTACTCTCCGTTAAAGAGCGACACTGCAATCAGCATCGATTCAAATCGCACACGCTGCTCTCCGTTAAAGAGTGACACTCAGCCTCGATTTAGCCCGCACACACAACTCTCCGTTAAAGAGCGACACACAGCCTCGATTCAGCCCGCACACACAACTCTCCGTTAAAGAGCGACACTCAGCCTCGATTTAGCCCGCACACACTCCTCGTTTCAGAGTGACACTCAGCCTCGATTCAGTCCGCACACAAAACACTCCGTTAAAGAGTGACACTCAGCCTTGATTCAGCCCGCAGACGCCACTCTCCGTTAAAAAGCGACACTCAGCCTCGATTCAGCCCGCACACACCACTCTCCGTTAAAGAGCGACACTCAGCCTCGATTTAGCCCGCACACACTCCTCGTTACAGAGTGACACTCAGTCTCGATTCAGTCCGCACACAAAACACTCCGTTAAAGAGTGACACTCAGCCTTGGTTCAGCCCGCACACGCCACTCTCCGTTAAAGAGCGACACTCAGCCTCGATTCAGACCGCACACACCATTCTCCGTTAAAGAGCGACACACAGCCTCGATTCAACCCGCACACTGCCAGTCTCCTTTAAACAGTGACACTCAGCCTCGTTTTAGCCCGCACACACCACTGTCCGTTAAAGAGGGGACACTCAGCCTCGATTCAGCCTGCGCACACCACACTCCGTTAAAGAGCGACACTCAGCCTCGATTCGGCCCACACACGCCACTTTCCGTTAAAGAACGACACTCAACCACGATTCAGCCCGCACACGCCACTCTCGGTTAAAGAGTTACACTCAGCCTCGATTTAGCCCACAAACACTCTCCGTTAAAGAGCGACACTAAGCCTCGATTCAGACGCACACACCACTCTCCGTTAAAGAGCGACACTCAGCCTCGATTCAGCCCGCACACACCACTCTCCGTTAAAGAGCGACACTCAGCCTCGATTCAGCCCGCAGACGCCACTCTCCATTAAGGAGCCACACTCAGCCTCGATTCAGCCCGCACACACTACTCTCCGTTAAAGAGCGACACTGCACTCAGCATCGATTCAACCCGCATACGCTGCTCTCCGTTAAAGAGTGACACTCAGCCTCGATTTAGCCCGCACACACAACTCTCCGTTAAAGAGCAACACACAGCCTCGATTCAGCCCGCACAAGCCATTCTCCGTTAAAGAGCGACACACAGCCTCGTTTTAGCCCGCACACACCACTGTCCGTTAAAGAGGGACACTCAGCCTCGACTCAGCCCGTACACGCCACTCTCCGTTAAAGAGGGACACTGCACTCAGCCTCGATTCAGCCCGCAGACGCCACTCTCCGTTAAAGAGTGACACTCAGCCTCGATTCAGCCCGCATACGCCACTCTCCATTAAAGAGCGACACACAGCCTCGATTCAGACCGCACACACAACACTCCGTTAAAGAGTGACACTCAGCCTCGATTTAGCACGCACACACCACTCTCAGTTAAAGAGCGTCACTGCACTCAGCCTCGATTCAACCCGCACACGCCGCTCTCCGTTAAAGAGTGACACTCAGCCTGGATTTAGCCGCACACATAACTCTCCGTTAAAGAGCGACACACAGCCTCGATTCAGCCCGCACGCACTACTCTCCGTTAAAGAGTGACACACAGCCACGTTTTAGCCCGCACACACAACTGTCCGTTAAAGAGGGACATTCAACCTCGATTCAGCCCGCAGACGCCACTCTCCGTTAAAGAGCGACACACAGCCTCGATTCAGCCCGCACGCACTACTCTCCGTTAAAGAGTGACACACAGCCTCGTTTTAGCCCGCACACACAACTGTCCGTTAAAGAGGGACACTCAGCCTCGATTCAGCCTGCAGACGCCACTCTCCGTTAAAGAGCGACACTCAGCCTCGACTCAGCCAGCACACGCCACTCTCCGTTAAAGAGGGACACTGCACTCAGCCTCGATTCAGCCCGCAGACGCCACTCTCCGTTAAAGAGTGACACTCAGCCTCGATTCAGCCCGCATACGCCACTCTCCATTAAGGAGCGACACTCAGCCTCGATTCAGCCTGCACACGCCACTCCCCGTTAAACAGCGACACTCAGCCTCGACTCAGCCTGCGCACACCACACTCAGTTAAAGAGTGACACTCAGCCTCGATTTAGCCTGCACACACTTTCCGTTAAAGAGCGACACTCAGCCTCGATTCAGCCAGCACAGCACGCTCTCCGTTAAAGAGCCACACTCAGCCTCGATTCAACCCGCACACGCCGCTCCCCGTTAAAGAGTGACACTCAGCCTCGATTCAGCCCGCATACGCCACTCTCCATTAAAGAGCGACACACAGCCTCGATTCAGACCGCACACACAACACTCCGTTAAAGAGTGACACTCAGCCTCGATTTAGCACGCACACACTCTCCGTCAAAGGGTGACACTCAGCCTCGATTCAGCTCGCACTCGCCACCCTCTGTTAAAGAGTGACACTGCGCTCAGCCTCAATTCAGCCCGCAGACGCCACTCTCCGTTAAAGAGTGACACTCAGCCTCGATTCAGCCAGCACAGCACGCTCTCCGTTAAAGAGCGACACTCAGTCTCTATTCAGCCTGCACACACATCTCTCCATTACAGAGCGACTCTGCGTTCAGCCGCGATTCAATCCGCACACACCACTCTCCGTTAAAGAGCGACACACAGCCTCGATTCAGCCCGCACAAGCCATTCTCCGTTAAAGAGCGACACACAGCCTCGTTTTAGCCCGCACACACCACTGTCCGTCAAAGAGGGACACTCAGCCTCGACTCAGCCCGTACACGCCACTCTCCGTTAAAGAGTGACACTCAGCCTCGATTCAGCCCGCATACGCCACTCTCCATTAAAGAGCGACACACAGCCTCGATTTTGACCGCACACACAACACTCCGTTAAAGAGTGACACTCAGCCTCGATTTAGCACGCACACACTCTCCGTCAAAGGGTGACACTCAGCCTCGATTCAGCTCGCACACGCCACCCTCTGTTAAAGAGTGACACTGCGCTCAGCCTCAATTCAGCCCGCAGACGCCACTCTCCGTTAAAGAGTGACACTCAGCCTCGATTCAGCCCGCACACACCACTCTCAGTTAAAGAGCGTCACTGCACTCAGCCTCGATTCAACCCGCACACGCCGCTCTCCGTTAAAGAGTGACACTCAGCCTGGATTTAGCCCGCACACATAACTCTCCGTTAAAGAGCGACACACAGCCTCGATTCAGCCCGCACGCACTACTCTCCGTTAAAGAGTGACACACAGCCACGTTTTAGCCCGCACACACAACTGTCCGTTAAAGAGGGACATTCAACCTCGATTCAGCCCGCAGACGCCACTCTCCGTTAAAGAGCGACACACAGCCTCGATTCAGCCCGCACGCACTACTCTCCGTTAAAGAGTGACACACAGCCTCGTTTTAGCCCGCACACACAACTGTCCGTTAAAGAGGGACACTCAGCCTCGATTCAGCCCGCAGACGCCACTCTCCGTTAAAGAGCGACACTCAGCCTCGACTCAGCCCGCACACGCCACTCTCCGTTAAAGAGGAACACTGCACTCAGCCTCGATTCAGCCCGCAGACGCCACTCTCCGTTAAAGAGTGACACTCAGCCTCGATTCAGCCCGCATACGCCACTCTCCATTAAGGAGCGACACTCAGCCTCGATTCAGCCTGCACACGCCACTCCCCGTTAAACAGCGACACTCAGCCTCGACTCAGCCTGCGCACACCACACTCAGTTAAAGAGTGACACTCAGCCTCGATTTAGCCTGCACACACTTTCCGTTAAAGAGCGACACTCAGCCTCGATTCAGCCAGCACACACTTTCCGTTAAAGAGCCACACTCAGCCTCGATTCAACCCGCACACGCCGCTCCCCGTTAAAGAGCGACACTCAGCCTCGACTCAGTCCGCACACACCACTCTCCTGTAAAGAGTGACACTCAGCCTTGTTTTGGCCCGCACACACCACTGTCCGTTAAAGAGTGACACTCAGCCTCGATTTAGCACGCACACACTCTCCGTTAAAGGGTGACACTCAGCCTTGATTCAGCCCGCACACACAACTCTCCGTTAAAGAGCGACACTCAGCCTCGATTCAGCCCGCACACGCCACTCTCCGTTAAAGAGCGACACACAGCCTCGTTTTAGCCCGCACACACCACTGTCCGTTAAGGAGGGACACTCAGCCTCGACTCAGCCCGCACTCGCCACTCTCCGTTAAAGAGGGACACTGCACTCAGCCTCGATGCAACCCGCACACGCCACTCTCTGTTAAAGAGTATCACTCAGCCTCGATTTAGCCCACACACACTCCTCGTTACATAGTGACACTCAGCCTCGATTCAGTCCTCACACACCACTCTCTGTTAAAGAGTGACACTGCGCTCAGCCTCAATTCAGCCCTCAGAAGCCACTGTCCGTTAAAGAGTGACACTCAGCCTCGATTCAGCCCGCACACACCACTCTCCGTTAAAGAGCGTCACTGCACTCAGCCTCGATTCAACCCGCACACGCCGCTCTGCGTTAAAGAGTGACACTCAGCCTCGATTTAGCCCGCACACATAACTCTCCGTTAAAGAGCGACACACAGCCTCGATTCAGCCCACACACACCACTCTCCGTTAAAGAGTGACACACAGCCTCGTTTTAGCCCGCACACACAACTGTCCGTTAAAGAGGGACACTCAGCCTCGATTCAGCCCGCAGACGCCACTCTCCGTGAAAGAGTGACACTCAACCTCGATTCAGCCCGCATACGCCACTCTCCTTTAAGGAGCGACACCCAGCCTCGATTCAGCCTGCACACACTCTCCGTTAAAGAGCGACACTCAGCCTCGATTTAGCCTGCACACACTCTCCGTTAAAGGGTGACACTCAGCCTTGATTCAGCCCGCACACACAGCTCTCCGTTAAAGAGCGACACTCACCCTCGATTCAGCCCGCACACGCCATTCTCCGTTAAAGAGCGACACACAGCCTCGTTTTAGCACGCACACACAACTGTCCGTTAAAAAGGGACACTCAGCCTCGACTCAGCCCGCACACGCCACTCTCCGTTAAAGAGGGACACTGCACTCAGCCTCGATTCAGCCCGCAGACGCCACTCTCCGTTAAAGAGTGACACTCAGCCTCGATTCAGCCCGCATACGCCACTCTCCATTAAGGAACGACACTCAGCCTCGATTCAACCCACACACGCCACTCCCCGTTAAAGAGCGACACACAGCCTCGATTCAGCCAGCACAGCACGCTCTCCGTTAAAGAGCGACACTCAGCCTCGATTCAAACCGCACACGCCGCTCCCCGTTAAAGAGCGACACTCAGCCTCGACTCAGCCCGCACACACCACTCTCCTTTAAAGAGTGACACTCAGCCTTGTTTTGGCCCGTACACACCACTGTCTGTTAAAGAGGGACAATCAGCCTCGACTCAGCCCGCACAAACTCTCCGTTAAAGAGGGACACTGTACTCAGCCTCGATTCAGACCGCAGACGCCACTGTCCGTTAAAGAGTGACACTCAGCCTCGATTCAACCCGCACACGCCGCTCTGCGTTAAAGAGTGACACTCAGCCTCGATTTAGCCCGCACACATAACTCTCCGTTAAAGAGCGACACACAGCCTCGATTCAGCCCACACACACCACTCTCCGTTAAAGAGTGACACACAGCCTCGTTTTAGCCCGCACACACAACTGTCCGTTAAAGAGGGACACTCAGCCTCGATTCAGCCCGCAGACGCCACTCTCCGTGAAAGAGTGACACTCAACCTCGATTCAGCCCGCATACGCCACTCTCCTTTAAGGAGCGACACCCAGCCTCGATTCAGCCTGCACACGCCACTCCCCGTTAAACACCGACACTCAGCCTCGACTCAGCCCGCACACACAACTCTCCTTTAAAGAGTGACACTCAGCCTCGATTTAGCCTGCACACACTCTCCGTTAAAGAGCGACACTCAGCCTCGATTCAGCCCGCACACACAACTCTCCGTTAAAGAGGGACACTCAGCCTCGATTTAGCCCGCACACACTCCTCGTTTCAGAGTGACACTCAGCCTCGATTCAGTCCGCACACAAAACACTCCGTTAAAGAGTGACACTCAGCCTTGATTCAGCCCGCAGACGCCACTCTCCGTTAAAAAGCGACACTCAGCCTCGATTCAGCCCGCACACACCACTCTCCGTTAAAGAGCGACACTCAGCCTCGATTTAGCCCGCACACACTCCTCGTTACAGAGTGACACTCAGTCTCGATTCAGTCCGCACACAAAACACTCCGTTAAAGAGTGACACTCAGCCTTGGTTCAGCCCGCACACGCCGCTCCCCGTTAAAGAGCGACACTCAGCCTCGACTCAGCCCGCACACACCACTCTCCTGTAAAGAGTGACACTCAGCCTTGTTTTGGCCCGCACACACCACTGTCCGTTAAAGAGTGACACTCAGCCTCGATTTAGCACGCACACACTCTCCGTTAAAGGGTGACACTCAGCCTTGATTCAGCCCGCACACACAACTCTCCGTTAAAGAGCGACACTCAGCCTCGATTCAGCCCGCACACGCCACTCTCTGTTAAAGAGCGACACACAGCCTCGTTTTAGCCCGCACACACCACTGTCCGTTAAAGAGGGACACTCAGCCTCGACTCAGCCCGCACTCGCCACTCTCCGTTAAAGAGGGACACTGCACTCAGCCTCGATTCAACCCGCACACGCCACTCTCTGTTAAAGAGTATCACTCAGCCTCGATTTAGCCCACACACACTCCTCGTTACATAGTGACACTCAGCCTCGATTCAGCCCGCACACACCACTCTCCGTTAAAGAGCGTCACTGCACTCAGCCTCGATTCAACCCGCACACGCCGCTCTGCGTTAAAGAGTGACACTCAGCCTCGATTTAGCCCGCACACATAACTCTCCGTTAAAGAGCGACACACAGCCTCGATTCAGCCCACACACACCACTCTCCGTTAAAGAGTGACACACAGCCTCGTTTTAGCCCGCACACACAACTGTCCGTTAAAGAGGGACACTCAGCCTCGATTCAGCCCGCAGACGCCACTCTCCGTGAAAGAGTGACACTCAACCTCGATTCAGCCCGCATACGCCACTCTCCTTTAAGGAGCGACACCCAGCCTCGATTCAGCCTGCACACGCCACTCCCCGTTAAACACCGACACTCAGCCTCGACTCAGCCCGCACACACAACTCTCCTTTAAAGAGTGACACTCAGCCTCGATTTAGCCTGCACACACTCTCCGTTAAAGAGCGACACTCAGCCTCGATTTAGCCTGCACACACTCTCCGTTAAAGGGTGACACTCAGCCTTGATTCAGCCCGCACACACAGCTCTCCGTTAAAGAGCGACACTCACCCTCGATTCAGCCCGCACACGCCATTCTCCGTTAAAGAGCGACACACAGCCTCGTTTTAGCCCGCACACACAACTGTCCGTTAAAAAGGGACACTCAGCCTCGACTCAGCCCGCACACGCCACTCTCCGTTAAAGAGGGACACTGCACTCAGCCTCGATTCAGCCCGCAGACGCCACTCTCCGTTAAAGAGCGACACACAGCCTCGATTCAGCCAGCACAGCACGCTCTCCGTTAAAGAGCGACACTCAGCCTCGATTCAAACCGCACACGCAGCTCCCCGTTAAAGAGCGACACTCAGCCTCGATTCAAACCGCACACGCCGCTCCCCGTTAAAGAGCGACACTCAGCCTCGACTCAGCCCGCACACACCACTCTCCTTTAAAGAGTGACACTCAGCCTTGTTTTGGCCCGCACACACCACTGTCTGTTAAAGAGGGACAATCAGCCTCGACTCAGCCCGCACAAACTCTCCGTTAAAGAGGGACACTGTACTCAGCCTCGATTCAGACCGCAGACGCCACTCTCCGTTAAAGAGCGACACTCAGCCTCGATTCAGCCCGCACACACCACTCTCCGTTAAAGAGCGACACTCAGCCTCGATTCAGCCCGCACACACCACTCTCCGTTAAAGAGCGACACTCAGCCTCGATTCAGCCCGCAGACGCCACTCTCCATTAAGGAGCGACACTCAGCCTCGATTCAGCCTGCACACTCTACTCTCCGTTAAAGAGCGACACTGCAATCAGCATCGATTCAAATCGCACACGCTGCTCTCCGTTAAAGAGTGACACTCAGCCTCGATTTAGCCCGCACACACAACTCTCCGTTAAAGAGCGACACACAGCCTCGATTCAGCCCGCACACACAACTCTCCGTTAAAGAGCGACACTCAGCCTCGATTTAGCCCGCACACACTCCTCGTTTCAGAGTGACACTCAGCCTCGATTCAGTCCGCACACAAAACACTCCGTTAAAGAGTGACACTCAGCCTTGATTCAGCCCGCAGACGCCACTCTCCGTTAAAAAGCGACACTCAGCCTCGATTCAGCCCGCACACACCACTCTCCGTTAAAGAGCGACACTCAGCCTCGATTTAGCCCGCACACACTCCTCGTTACAGAGTGACACTCAGTCTCGATTCAGTCCGCACACAAACCACTCCGTTAAAGAGTGACACTCAGCCTTGGTTCAGCCCGCACACGCCACTCTCCGTTAAAGAGCGACACTCAGCCTCGATTCAGACCGCACACACCATTCTCCGTTAAAGAGCGACACTAAGCCTCGATTCAGACGCACACACCACTCTCCGTTAAAGAGCGACACTCAGCCTCGATTCAGCCCGCACACACCACTCTCCGTTAAAGAGCGACACTCAGCCTCGATTTAGCCCGCCCACACAACTCTCCGTTAAAGAGCAACACACAGCCTCGATTCAGCCCGCACAAGCCATTCTCCGTTAAAGAGCGACACACAGCCTCGTTTTAGCCCGCACACACCACTGTCCGTTAAAGAGGGACACTCAGCCTCGACTCAGCCCGTACACGCCACTCTCCGTTAAAGAGGGACACTGCACTCAGCCTCGATTCAGCCCGCAGACGCCACTCTCCGTTAAAGAGTGACACTCAGCCTCGATTCAGCCCGCATACGCCACTCTCCATTAAAGAGCGACACACAGCCTCGATTCAGACCGCACACACAACACTCCGTTAAAGAGTGACACTCAGCCTCGATTTAGCACGCACACACTCTCCGTCAAAGGGTGACACTCAGCCTCGATTCAGCTCGCACACGCCACCCTCTGTTAAAGAGTGACACTGCGCTCAGCCTCAATTCAGCCCGCAGACGCCACTCTCCGTTAAAGAGTGACACTCAGCCTCGATTCAGCCCGCACACACCACTCTCAGTTAAAGAGCGTCACTGCACTCAGCCTCGATTCAACCCGCACACGCCGCTCTCCGTTAAAGAGTGACACTCAGCCTGGATTTAGCCCGCACACATAACTCTCCGTTAAAGAGCGACACACAGCCTCGATTCAGCCCGCACGCACTACTCTCCGTTAAAGAGTGACACACAGCCACGTTTTAGCCCGCACACACAACTGTCCGTTAAAGAGGGACATTCAACCTCGATTCAGCCCGCAGACGCCACTCTCCGTTAAAGAGCGACACACAGCCTCGATTCAGCCCGCACGCACTACTCTCCGTTAAAGAGTGACACACAGCCTCGTTTTAGCCCGCACACACAACTGTCCGTTAAAGAGGGACACTCAGCCTCGATTCAGCCTGCAGACGCCACTCTCCGTTAAAGAGCGACTCTCAGCCTCGACTCAGCCAGCACACGCCACTCTCCGTTAAAGAGGGACACTGCACTCAGCCTCGATTCAGCCCGCAGACGCCACTCTCCGTTAAAGAGTGACACTCAGCCTCGATTCAGCCCGCATACGCCACTCTCCATTAAGGAGCGACACTCAGCCTCGATTCAGCCTGCACACGCCACTCCCCGTTAAACAGCGACACTCAGCCTCGACTCAGCCTGCGCACACCACACTCAGTTAAAGAGTGACACTCAGCCTCGATTTAGCCTGCACACACTTTCCGTTAAAGAGCGACACTCAGCCTCGATTCAGCCAGCACAGCACGCTCTCCGTTAAAGAGCCACACTCAGCCTCGATTCAACCCGCACACGCCGCTCCCCGTTAAAGAGCGACACTCAGCCTCGACTCAGTCCGCACACACCACTCTCCTGTAAAGAGTGACACTCAGCCTTGTTTTGGCCCGCACACACCACTGTCCGTTAAAGAGTGACACTCAGCCTCGATTTAGCACGCACACACTCTCCGTTAAAGGGTGACACTCAGCCTTGATTCAGCCCGCACACACAACTCTCCGTTAAAGAGCGACACTCAGCCTCGATTCAGCCCGCACACGCCACTCTCCGTTAAAGAGCGACACACAGCCTCGTTTTAGCCCGCACACACCACTGTCCGTTAAAGAGGGACACTCAGCCTCGACTCAGCCCGCACTCGCCACTCTCCGTTAAAGAGGGACACTGCACTCAGCCTCGATTCAACCCGCACACGCCACTCTCTGTTAAAGAGTATCACTCAGCCTCGATTTAGCCCACACACACTCCTCGTTACATAGTGACACTCAGCCTCGATTCAGTCCTCACACACCACTCTCTGTTAAAGAGTGACACTGCGCTCAGCCTCAATTCAGCCCTCAGAAGCCACTGTCCGTTAAAGAGTGACACTCAGCCTCGATTCAGCCCGCACACACCACTCTCCGTTAAAGAGCGTCACTGCACTCAGCCTCGATTCAACCCGCACACGCCGCTCTGCGTTAAAGAGTGACACTCAGCCTCGATTTAGCCCGCACACATAACTCTCCGTTAAAGAGCGACACACAGCCTCGATTCAGCCCACACACACCACTCTCCGTTAAAGAGTGACACACAGCCTCGTTTTAGCCCGCACACACAACTGTCCGTTAAAGAGGGACACTCAGCCTCGATTCAGCCCGCAGACGCCACTCTCCGTGAAAGAGTGACACTCAACCTCGATTCAGCCCGCATACGCCACTCTCCTTTAAGGAGCGACACCCAGCCTCGATTCAGCCTGCACACGCCACTCCCCGTTAAACACCGACACTCAGCCTCGACTCAGCCCGCACACACAACTCTCCTTTAAAGAGTGACACTCAGCCTCGATTTAGCCTGCACACACTCTCCGTTAAAGAGCGACACTCAGCCTCGATTTAGCCTGCACACACTCTCCGTTAAAGGGTGACACTCAGCCTTGATTCAGCCCGCACACACAGCTCTCCGTTAAAGAGCGACACTCACCCTCGATTCAGCCCGCACACGCCATTCTCCGTTAAAGAGCGACACACAGCCTCGTTTTAGCCCGCACACACAACTGTCCGTTAAAAAGGGACACTCAGCCTCGACTCAGCCCGCACACGCCACTCTCCGTTAAAGAGGGACACTGCACTCAGCCTCGATTCAGCCCGCAGACGCCACTCTCCGTTAAAGAGTGACACTCAGCCTCGATTCAGCCCGCATACGCCACTCTCCGTTAAAGAGCGACACACAGCCTCGATTCAGCCAGCACAGCACGCTCTCCGTTAAAGAGCGACACTCAGCCTCGATTCAAACCGCACACGCAGCTCCCCGTTAAAGAGCGACACTCAGCCTCGACTCAGCCCGCACACACCACTCTCCTTTAAAGAGTGACACTCAGCCTTGTTTTGGCCCGTACACACCACTGTCTGTTAAAGAGGGACAATCAGCCTCGACTCAGCCCGCACAAACTCTCCGTTAAAGAGGGACACTGTACTCAGCCTCGATTCAGACCGCAGACGCCACTCTCCGTTAAAGAGCGACACTCAGCCTCGATTCGGCCCACACACGCCACTTTCCATTAAAGAACGACACTCAACCACGATTCAGCCCGCACACGCCACTCTCGGTTAAAGAGTTACACAAAGCCTCGATTCAGCCCACACACACCACTCTCCGTTAAAGAGCGACACTCAGCCTCGATTTAGCCCGCACACACTCCTCGTTACAGAGTGACACTCAGTCTCGATTCAGTCCGCACACAAAACACTCCGTTAAAGAGTGACACTCAGCCTTGGTTCAGCCCGCACACACCGCTCCCCGTTAAAGAGCGACACTCAGCCTCGACTCAGCCCGCACACACCACTCTCCTGTAAAGAGTGACACTCAGCCTTGTTTTGGCCCGCACACACCACTGTCCGTTAAAGAGTGACACTCAGCCTCGATTCAGCCCGCATACGCCACTCTCCATTAAGGAACGACACTCAGCCTCGATTCAACCCACACACGCCACTCCCCGTTAAAGAGCGACACACAGCCTCGATTCAGCCAGCACAGCACGCTCTCCGTTAAAGAGCGACACTCAGCCTCGATTCAAACCGCACACGCCGCTCCCCGTTAAAGAGCGACACTCAGCCTCGACTCAGCCCGCACACACCACTCTCCTTTAAAGAGTGACACTCAGCCTTGTTTTGGCCCGTACACACCACTGTCTGTTAAAGAGGGACAATCAGCCTCGACTCAGCCCGCACAAACTCTCCGTTAAAGAGGGACACTGTACTCAGCCTCGATTCAGACCGCAGACGCCACTCTCCGTTAAAGAGCGACACTCAGCCTCAATTCGGCCCACACACGCCACTTTCCATTAAAGAACGACACTCAACCACGATTCAGCCCGCACACGCCACTCTCGGTTAAAGAGTTACACAAAGCCTTGATTCAGCCCACACACACCACTCTCCGTTAAAGAGCGACACTCAGCCTCGATTCAGCCCGCACACACCACTCTCCGTTAAAGAGCGACACTCAGCCTCGATTCAGCCCGCAGACGCCACTCTCCATTAAGGAGCGACACTCAGCCTCGATTCAGCCTGCACACTCTACTCTCCGTTAAAGAGCGACACTGCAATCAGCATCGATTCAAATCGCACACGCTGCTCTCCGTTAAAGAGTGACACTCAGCCTCGATTTAGCCCGCACACACAACTCTCCGTTAAAGAGCGACACACAGCCTCGATTCAGCCCGCACACACAACTCTCCGTTAAAGAGCGACACTCAGCCTCGATTTAGCCCGCACACACTCCTCGTTTCAGAGTGACACTCAGCCTCGATTCAGTCCGCACACAAAACACTCCGTTAAAGAGTGACACTCAGCCTTGATTCAGCCCGCAGACGCCACTCTCCGTTAAAAAGCGACACTCAGCCTCGATTCAGCCCGCACACACCACTCTCCGTTAAAGAGCGACACTCAGCCTCGATTTAGCCCGCACACACTCCTCGTTACAGAGTGACACTCAGTCTCGATTCAGTCCGCACACAAAACACTCCGTTAAAGAGTGACACTCAGCCTTGGTTCAGCCCGCACACGCCGCTCCCCGTTAAAGAGCGACACTCAGCCTCGACTCAGCCCGCACACACCACTCTCCTGTAAAGAGTGACACTCAGCCTTGTTTTGGCCCGCACACACCACTGTCCGTTAAAGAGTGACACTCAGCCTCGATTTAGCACGCACACACTCTCCGTTAAAGGGTGACACTCAGCCTTGATTCAGCCCGCACACACAACTCTCCGTTAAAGAGCGACACTCAGCCTCGATTCAGCCCGCACACGCCACTCTCCGTTAAAGAGCGACACACAGCCTCGTTTTAGCCCGCACACACCACTGTCCGTTAAAGAGGGACACTCAGCCTCGACTCAGCCCGCACTCGCCACTCTCCGTTAAAGAGGGACACTGCACTCAGCCTCGATTCAACCCGCACACGCCACTCTCTGTTAAAGAGTATCACTCAGCCTCGATTTAGCCCACACACACTCCTCGTTACATAGTGACACTCAGCCTCGATTCAGTCCTCACACACCACTCTCTGTTAAAGAGTGACACTGCGCTCAGCCTCAATTCAGCCCTCAGAAGCCACTGTCCGTTAAAGAGTGACACTCAGCCTCGATTCAGCCCGCACACACCACTCTCCGTTAAAGAGCGTCACTGCACTCAGCCTCGATTCAACCCGCACACGCCGCTCTGCGTTAAAGAGTGACACTCAGCCTCGATTTAGCCCGCACACATAACTCTCCGTTAAAGAGCGACACACAGCCTCGATTCAGCCCACACACACCACTCTCCGTTAAAGAGTGACACACAGCCTCGTTTTAGCCCGCACACACAACTGTCCGTTAAAGAGGGACACTCAGCCTCGATTCAGCCCGCAGACGCCACTCTCCGTGAAAGAGTGACACTCAACCTCGATTCAGCCCGCATACGCCACTCTCCTTTAAGGAGCGACACCCAGCCTCGATTCAGCCTGCACACGCCACTCCCCGTTAAACAGCGACACTCAGCCTCGACTCAGCCCGCACACACAACTCTCCTTTAAAGAGTGACACTCAGCCTCGATTTAGCCTGCACACACTCTCCGTTAAAGGGTGACACTCAGCCTCGATTCGGCCCACACACGCCACTTTCCGTTAAAGAACGACACTCAACCACGATTCAGCCCGCACACGCCACTCTCGGTTAAAGAGTTACACTCAGCCTCGATTTAGCCCACAAACACTCTCCGTTAAAGAGCGACACTAAGCCTCAATTCAGACGCACACACCACTCTCCGTTAAAGAGCGACACTCAGCCTCGATTCAGCCCGCACACACCACTCTCCGTTAAAGAGCGACACTCAGCCTCGATTCAGCCCGCAGACGCCACTCTCCATTAAGGAGCCACACTCAGCCTCGATTCAGCCCGCACACACTACTCTCCGTTAAAGAGCGACACTGCACTCAGCATCGATTCAACCCGCATACGCTGCTCTCCGTTAAAGAGTGACACTCAGCCTCGATTTAGCCCGCACACACAACTCTCCGTTAAAGAGCAACACACAGCCTCGATTCAGCCCGCACAAGCCATTCTCCGTTAAAGAGCGACACACAGCCTCGTTTTAGCCCGCACACACCACTGTCCGTTAAAGAGGGACACTCAGCCTCGACTCAGCCCGTACACGCCACTCTCCGTTAAAGAGGGACACTGCACTCAGCCTCGATTCAGCCCGCAGACGCCACTCTCCGTTAAAGAGTGACACTCAGCCTCGATTCAGCCCGCATACGCCACTCTCCATTAAAGAGCGACACACAGCCTCGATTCAGACCGCACACACAACACTCCGTTAAAGAGTGACACTCAGCCTCGATTTAGCACGCACACACTCTCCGTCAAAGGGTGACACTCAGCCTCGATTCAGCTCGCACACGCCACCCTCTGTTAAAGAGTGACACTGCGCTCAGCCTCAATTCAGCCCGCAGACGCCACTCTCCGTTAAAGAGTGACACTCAGCCTCGATTCAGCCCGCACACACCACTCTCAGTTAAAGAGCGTCACTGCACTCAGCCTCGATTCAACCCGCACACGCCGCTCTCCGTTAAAGAGTGACACTCAGCCTGGATTTAGCCCGCACACATAACTCTCCGTTAAAGAGCGACACACAGCCTCGATTCAGCCCGCACGCACTACTCTCCGTTAAAGAGTGACACACAGCCACGTTTTAGCCCGCACACACAACTGTCCGTTAAAGAGGGACATTCAACCTCGATTCAGCCCGCAGACGCCACTCTCCGTTAAAGAGCGACACACAGCCTCGATTCAGCCCGCACGCACTACTCTCCGTTAAAGAGTGACACACAGCCTCGTTTTAGCCCGCACACACAACTGTCCGTTAAAGAGGGACACTCAGCCTCGATTCAGCCTGCAGACGCCACTCTCCGTTAAAGAGCGACACTCAGCCTCGACTCAGCCAGCACACGCCACTCTCCGTTAAAGAGGGACACTGCACTCAGCCTCGATTCAGCCCGCAGACGCCACTCTCCGTTAAAGAGTGACACTCAGCCTCGATTCAGCCCGCATACGCCACTCTCCATTAAGGAGCGACACTCAGCCTCGATTCAGCCTGCACACGCCACTCCCCGTTAAACAGCGACACTCAGCCTCGACTCAGCCTGCGCACACCACACTCAGTTAAAGAGTGACACTCAGCCTCGATTTAGCCTGCACACACTTTCCGTTAAAGAGCGACACTCAGCCTCGATTCAGCCAGCACAGCACGCTCTCAGTTAAAGAGCCACACTCAGCCTCGATTCAACCCGCACACGCCGCTCCCCGTTAAAGAGCGACACTCAGCCTCGACTCAGTCCGCACACACCACTCTCCTGTAAAGAGTGACACTCAGCCTTGTTTTGGCCCGCACACACCACTGTCCGTTAAAGAGTGACACTCAGCCTCGATTTAGCACGCACACACTCTCCGTTAAAGGGTGACACTCAGCCTTGATTCAGCCCGCACACACAACTCTCCGTTAAAGAGCGACACTCAGACTCGATTCAGCCCGCACACGCCACTCTCCGTTAAAGAGCGACACACAGCCTCGTTTTAGCCCGCACACACCACTGTCCGTTAAAGAGGGACACTCAGCCTCGACTCAGCCCGCACTCGCCACTCTCCGTTAAAGAGGGACACTGCACTCAGCCTCGATTCAACCCGCACACGCCACTCTCTGTTAAAGAGTATCACTCAGCCTCGATTTAGCCCACACACACTCCTCGTTACATAGTGACACTCAGCCTCGATTCAGTCCTCACACACCACTCTCTGTTAAAGAGTGACACTGCGCTCAGCCTCAATTCAGCCCTCAGAAGCCACTGTCCGTTAAAGAGTGACACTCAGCCTCGATTCAGCCCGCACACACCACTCTCCGTTAAAGAGCGTCACTGCACTCAGCCTCGATTCAACCCGCACACGCCGCTCTGCGTTAAAGAGTGACACTCAGCCTCGATTTAGCCCGCACACATAACTCTCCGTTAAAGAGCGACACACAGCCTCGATTCAGCCCACACACACCACTCTCCGTTAAAGAGTGACACACAGCCTCGTTTTAGCCCGCACACACAACTGTCCGTTAAAGAGGGACACTCAGCCTCGATTCAGCCCGCAGACGCCACTCTCCGTGAAAGAGTGACACTCAACCTCGATTCAGCCCGCACACACAACTCTCCTTTAAAGAGTGACACTCAGCCTCGATTTAGCCTGCACACACTCTCCGTTAAAGAGCGACACTCAGCCTCGATTTAGCCTGCACACACTCTCCGTTAAAGGGTGACACTCAGCCTTGATTCAGCCCGCACACACAGCTCTCCGTTAAAGAGCGACACTCACCCTCGATTCAGCCCGCACACGCCATTCTCCGTTAAAGAGCGACACACAGCCTCGTTTTAGCCCGCACACACAACTGTCCGTTAAAAAGGGACACTCAGCCTCGACTCAGCCCGCACACGCCACTCTCCGTTAAAGAGGGACACTGCACTCAGCCTCGATTCAGCCCGCAGACGCCACTCTCCGTTAAAGAGTGACACTCAGCCTCGATTCAGCCCGCATACGCCACTCTCCATTAAGGAATGACACTCAGCCTCGATTCAACCCACACACGCCACTCCCCGTTAAAGAGCGACACACAGCCTCGATTCAGCCAGCACAGCACGCTCTCAGTTAAAGAGCGACACTCAGCCTCGATTCAAACCGCACACGCCGCTCCCCGTTAAAGAGCGACACTCAGCCTCGACTCAGCCCGCACACACCACTCTCCTTTAAAGAGTGACACTCAGCCTTGTTTTGGCCCGTACACACCACTGTCTGTTAAAGAGGGACAATCAGCCTCGACTCAGCCCGCACAAACTCTCCGTTAAAGAGGGACACTGTACTCAGCCTCGATTCAGACCGCAGACGCCACTCTCCGTTAAAGAGCGACACTCAGCCTCGATTCGGCCCACACACGCCACTTTCCATTAAAGAACGACACTCAACCACGATTCAGCCCGCACACGCCACTCTCGGTTAAAGAGTTACACAAAGCCTCGATTCAGCCCACACACACCACTCTCCGTTAAAGAGCGACACTCAGCCTCGATTTAGCCCGCACACACTCCTCGTTACAGAGTGACACTCAGTCTCGATTCAGTCCGCACACAAAACACTCCGTTAAAGAGTGACACTCAGCCTTGGTTCAGCCCGCACACGCCGCTCCCCGTTAAAGAGCGACACTCAGCCTCGACTCAGCCCGCACACACCACTCTCCTGTAAAGAGTGACACTCAGCCTTGTTTTGGCCCGCACACACCACTGTCCGTTAAAGAGTGACACTCAGCCTCGATTCAGCCCGCATACGCCACTCTCCATTAAGGAACGACACTCAGCCTCGATTCAACCCACACACGCCACTCCCCGTTAAAGAGCGACACACAGCCTCGATTCAGCCAGCACAGCACGCTCTCCGTTAAAGAGCGACACTCAGCCTCGATTCAAACCGCACACGCCGCTCCCCGTTAAAGAGCGACACTCAGCCTTGGTTCAGCCCGCACACGCCACTCTCCGTTAAAGAGCGACACTCAGCCTCGATTCAGACCGCACACACCATTCTCCGTTAAAGAGCGACACTAAGCCTCGATTCAGACGCACACACCACTCTCCGTTAAAGAGCGACACTCAGCCTCGATTCAGCCCGCACACACCACTCTCCGTTAAAGAGCGACACTCAGCCTCGATTTAGCCCGCCCACACAACTCTCCGTTAAAGAGCAACACACAGCCTCGATTCAGCAAGCACAAGCCATTCTCCGTTAAAGAGCGACACACAGCCTCGATTCAACCCGCACACGCCAGTCTCCTTCAAAGAGTGACACTCAGCCTCGTTTTAGCCCGCACACACCACTGTCCGTTAAAGAGGGACACTCAGCCTCGACTCAGCCCGTACACGCCACTCTCCGTTAAAGAGGGACACTGCACTCAGCCTCGATTCAGCCCGCAGACGCCACTCTCCGTTAAAGAGTGACACTCAGCCTCGATTCAGCCCGCATACGCCACTCTCCATTAAAGAGCGACACACAGCCTCGATTCAGACCGCACACACAACACTCCGTTAAAGAGTGACACTCAGCCTCGATTTAGCACGCACACACTCTCCGTCAAAGGGTGACACTCAGCCTCGATTCAGCTCGCACACGCCACCCTCTGTTAAAGAGTGACACTGCGCTCAGCCTCAATTCAGCCCGCAGACGCCACTCTCCGTTAAAGAGTGACACTCAGCGTCGATTCAGCCCGCACACACCACTCTCAGTTAAAGAGCGTCACTGCACTCAGCCTCGATTCAACCCGCACACGCCGCTCTCCGTTAAAGAGTGACACTCAGCCTGGATTTAGCCCGCACACATAACTCTCCGTTAAAGAGCGACACACAGCCTCGATTCAGCCCGCACGCACTACTCTCCGTTAAAGAGTGACACACAGCCACGTTTTAGCCCGCACACACAACTGTCCGTTAAAGAGGGACATTCAACCTCGATTCAGCCCGCAGACGCCACTCTCCGTTAAAGAGCGACACACAGCCTCGATTCAGCCCGCACGCACTACTCTCCGTTAAAGAGTGACACACAGCCTCGTTTTAGCCCGCACACACAACTGTCCGTTAAAGAGGGACACTCAGCCTCGATTCAGCCTGCAGACGCCACTCTCCGTTAAAGAGCGACACTCAGCCTCGACTCAGCCAGCACACGCCACTCTCCGTTAAAGAGGGACACTGCACTCAGCCTCGATTCAGCCCGCAGACGCCACTCTCCGTTAAAGAGTGACACTCAGCCTCGATTCAGCCCGCATACGCCACTCTCCATTAAGGAGCGACACTCAGCCTCGATTCAGCCTGCACACGCCACTCCCCGTTAAACAGCGACACTCAGCCTCGACTCAGCCTGCGCACACCACACTCAGTTAAAGAGTGACACTCAGCCTCGATTTAGCCTGCACACACTTTCCGTTAAAGAGCGACACTCAGCCTCGATTCAGCCAGCACAGCACGCTCTCCGTTAAAGAGCCACACTCAGCCTCGATTCAACCCGCACACGCCGCTCCCCGTTAAAGAGCGACACTCAGCCTCGACTCAGTCCGCACACACCACTCTCCTGTAAAGAGTGACACTCAGCCTTGTTTTGGCCCGCACACACCACTGTCCGTTAAAGAGTGACACTCAGCCTCGATTTAGCACGCACACACTCTCCGTTAAAGGGTGACACTCAGCCTTGATTCAGCCCGCACACACAACTCTCCGTTAAAGAGCGACACTCAGCCTCGATTCAGCCCGCACACGCCACTCTCCGTTAAAGAGCGACACACAGCCTCGTTTTAGCCCGCACACACCACTGTCCGTTAAAGAGGGACACTCAGCCTCGACTCAGCCCGCACTCGCCACTCTCCGTTAAAGAGGGACACTGCACTCAGCCTCGATTCAACCCGCACACGCCACTCTCTGTTAAAGAGTATCACTCAGCCTCGATTTAGCCCACACACACTCCTCGTTACATAGTGACACTCAGCCTCGATTCAGTCCTCACACACCACTCTCTGTTAAAGAGTGACACTGCGCTCAGCCTCAATTCAGCCCTCAGAAGCCACTGTCCGTTAAAGAGTGACACTCAGCCTCGATTCAGCCCGCACACACCACTCTCCGTTAAAGAGCGTCACTGCACTCAGCCTCGATTCAACCCGCACACGCCGCTCTGCGTTAAAGAGTGACACTCAGCCTCGATTTAGCCCGCACACATAACTCTCCATTAAAGAGCGACACACAGCCTCGATTCAGCCCACACACACCACTCTCCGTTAAAGAGTGACACACAGCCTCGTTTTAGCCCGCACACACAACTGTCCGTTAAAGAGGGACACTCAGCCTCGATTCAGCCCGCAGACGCCACTCTCCGTGAAAGAGTGACACTCAACCTCGATTCAGCCCGCATACGCCACTCTCCTTTAAGGAGCGACACCCAGCCTCGATTCAGCCTGCACACGCCACTCCCCGTTAAACACCGACACTCAGCCTCGACTCAGCCCGCACACACAACTCTCCTTTAAAGAGTGACACTCAGCCTCGATTTAGCCTGCACACACTCTCCGTTAAAGAGCGACACTCAGCCTCGATTTAGCCTGCACACACTCTCCGTTAAAGGGTGACACTCAGCCTTGATTCAGCCCGCACACACAGCTCTCCGTTAAAGAGCGACACTCACCCTCGATTCAGCCCGCACACGCCATTCTCCGTTAAAGAGCGACACACAGCCTCGTTTTAGCCCGCACACACAACTGTCCGTTAAAAAGGGACACTCAGCCTCGACTCAGCCCGCACACGCCACTCTCCGTTAAAGAGGGACACTGCACTCAGCCTCGATTCAGCCCGCAGACGCCACTCTCCGTTAAAGAGTGACACTCAGCCTCGATTCAGCCCGCATACGCCACTCTCCGTTAAAGAGCGACACACAGCCTCGATTCAGCCAGCACAGCACGCTCTCCGTTAAAGAGCGACACTCAGCCTCGATTCAAACCGCACACGCAGCTCCCCGTTAAAGAGCGACACTCAGCCTCGACTCAGCCCGCACACACCACTCTCCTTTAAAGAGTGACACTCAGCCTTGTTTTGGCCCGTACACACCACTGTCTGTTAAAGAGGGACAATCAGCCTCGACTCAGCCCGCACAAACTCTCCGTTAAAGAGGGACACTGTACTCAGCCTCGATTCAGACCGCAGACGCCACTCTCCGTTAAAGAGCGACACTCAGCCTCGATTCGGCCCACACACGCCACTTTCCATTAAAGAACGACACTCAACCACGATTCAGCCCGCACACGCCACTCTCGGTTAAAGAGTTACACAAAGCCTCGATTCAGCCCACACACACCACTCTCCGTTAAAGAGCGACACTCAGCCTCGATTTAGCCCGCACACACTCCTCGTTACAGAGTGACACTCAGTCTCGATTCAGTCCGCACACAAAACACTCCGTTAAAGAGTGACACTCAGCCTTGGTTCAGCCCGCACACACCGCTCCCCGTTAAAGAGCGACACTCAGCCTCGACTCAGCCCGCACACACCACTCTCCTGTAAAGAGTGACACTCAGCCTTGTTTTGGCCCGCACACACCACTGTCCGTTAAAGAGTGACACTCAGCCTCGATTCAGCCCGCATACGCCACTCTCCATTAAGGAACGACACTCAGCCTCGATTCAACCCACACACGCCACTCCCCGTTAAAGAGCGACACACAGCCTCGATTCAGCCAGCACAGCACGCTCTCCGTTAAAGAGCGACACTCAGCCTCGATTCAAACCGCACACGCCGCTCCCCGTTAAAGAGCGACACTCAGCCTCGACTCAGCCCGCACACACCACTCTCCTTTAAAGAGTGACACTCAGCCTTGTTTTGGCCCGTACACACCACTGTCTGTTAAAGAGGGACAATCAGCCTCGACTCAGCCCGCACAAACTCTCCGTTAAAGAGGGACACTGTACTCAGCCTCGATTCAGACCGCAGACGCCACTCTCCGTTAAAGAGCGACACTCAGCCTCAATTCGGCCCACACACGCCACTTTCCATTAAAGAACGACACTCAACCACGATTCAGCCCGCACACGCCACTCTCGGTTAAAGAGTTACACAAAGCCTTGATTCAGCCCACACACACCACTCTCCGTTAAAGAGCGACACTCAGCCTCGATTCAGCCCGCACACACCACTCTCCGTTAAAGAGCGACACTCAGCCTCGATTCAGCCCGCAGACGCCACTCTCCATTAAGGAGCGACACTCAGCCTCGATTCAGCCTGCACACTCTACTCTCCGTTAAAGAGCGACACTGCAATCAGCATCGATTCAAATCGCACACGCTGCTCTCCGTTAAAGAGTGACACTCAGCCTCGATTTAGCCCGCACACACAACTCTCCGTTAAAGAGCGACACACAGCCTCGATTCAGCCCGCACACACAACTCTCCGTTAAAGAGCGACACTCAGCCTCGATTTAGCCCGCACACACTCCTCGTTTCAGAGTGACACTCAGCCTCGATTCAGTCCGCACACAAAACACTCCGTTAAAGAGTGACACTCAGCCTTGATTCACCCCGCAGACGCCACTCTCCGTTAAAAAGCGACACTCAGCCTCGATTCAGCCCGCACACACCACTCTCCGTTAAAGAGCGACACTCAGCCTCGATTTAGCCCGCACACACTCCTCGTTACAGAGTGACACTCAGTCTCGATTCAGTCCGCACACAAAACACTCCGTTAAAGAGTGACACTCAGCCTTGGTTCAGCCCGCACACGCCGCTCCCCGTTAAAGAGCGACACTCAGCCTCGACTCAGCCCGCACACACCACTCTCCTGTAAAGAGTGACACTCAGCCTTGTTTTGGCCCGCACACACCACTGTCCGTTAAAGAGTGACACTCAGCCTCGATTTAGCACGCACACACTCTCCGTTAAAGGGTGACACTCAGCCTTGATTCAGCCCGCACACACAACTCTCCGTTAAAGAGCGACACTCAGCCTCGATTCAGCCCGCACACGCCACTCTCCGTTAAAGAGCGACACACAGCCTCGTTTTAGCCCGCACACACCACTGTCCGTTAAAGAGGGACACTCAGCCTCGACTCAGCCCGCACTCGCCACTCTCCGTTAAAGAGGGACACTGCACTCAGCCTCGATTCAACCCGCACACGCCACTCTCTGTTAAAGAGTATCACTCAGCCTCGATTTAGCCCACACACACTCCTCGTTACATAGTGACACTCAGCCTCGATTCAGTCCTCACACACCACTCTCTGTTAAAGAGTGACACTGCGCTCAGCCTCAATTCAGCCCTCAGAAGCCACTGTCCGTTAAAGAGTGACACTCAGCCTCGATTCAGCCCGCACACACCACTCTCCGTTAAAGAGCGTCACTGCACTCAGCCTCGATTCAACCCGCACACGCCGCTCTGCGTTAAAGAGTGACACTCAGCCTCGATTTAGCCCGCACACATAACTCTCCGTTAAAGAGCGACACACAGCCTCGATTCAGCCCACACACACCACTCTCCGTTAAAGAGTGACACACAGCCTCGTTTTAGCCCGCACACACAACTGTCCGTTAAAGAGGGACACTCAGCCTCGATTCAGCCCGCAGACGCCACTCTCCGTGAAAGAGTGACACTCAACCTCGATTCAGCCCGCATACGCCACTCTCCTTTAAGGAGCGACACCCAGCCTCGATTCAGCCTGCACACGCCACTCCCCGTTAAACAGCGACACTCAGCCTCGACTCAGCCCGCACACACAACTCTCCTTTAAAGAGTGACACTCAGCCTCGATTTAGCCTGCACACACTCTCCGTTAAAGGGTGACACTCAGCCTCGATTCGGCCCACACACGCCACTTTCCGTTAAAGAACGACACTCAACCACGATTCAGCCCGCACACGCCACTCTCGGTTAAAGAGTTACACTCAGCCTCGATTTAGCCCACAAACACTCTCCGTTAAAGAGCGACACTAAGCCTCGATTCAGACGCACACACCACTCTCCGTTAAAGAGCGACACTCAGCCTCGATTCAGCCCGCACACACCACTCTCCGTTAAAGAGCGACACTCAGCCTCGATTCAGCCCGCAGACGCCACTCTCCATTAAGGAGCCACACTCAGCCTCGATTCAGCCCGCACACACTACTCTCCGTTAAAGAGCGACACTGCACTCAGCATCGATTCAACCCGCATACGCTGCTCTCCGTTAAAGAGTGACACTCAGCCTCGATTTAGCCCGCACACACAACTCTCCGTTAAAGAGCAACACACAGCCTCGATTCAGCCCGCACAAGCCATTCTCCGTTAAAGAGCGACACACAGCCTCGTTTTAGCCCGCACACACCACTGTCCGTTAAAGAGGGACACTCAGCCTCGACTCAGCCCGTACACGCCACTCTCCGTTAAAGAGGGACACTGCACTCAGCCTCGATTCAGCCCGCAGACGCCACTCTCCGTTAAAGAGTGACACTCAGCCTCGATTCAGCCCGCATACGCCACTCTCCATTAAAGAGCGACACACAGCCTCGATTCAGACCGCACACACAACACTCCGTTAAAGAGTGACACTCAGCCTCGATTTAGCACGCACACACTCTCCGTCAAAGGGTGACACTCAGCCTCGATTCAGCTCGCACACGCCACCCTCTGTTAAAGAGTGACACTGCGCTCAGCCTCAATTCAGCCCGCAGACGCCACTCTCCGTTAAAGAGTGACACTCAGCCTCGATTCAGCCCGCACACACCACTCTCAGTTAAAGAGCGTCACTGCACTCAGCCTCGATTCAACCCGCACACGCCGCTCTCCGTTAAAGAGTGACACTCAGCCTGGATTTAGCCCGCACACATAACTCTCCGTTAAAGAGCGACACACAGCCTCGATTCAGCCCGCACGCACTACTCTCCGTTAAAGAGTGACACACAGCCACGTTTTAGCCCGCACACACAACTGTCCGTTAAAGAGGGACATTCAACCTCGATTCAGCCCGCAGACGCCACTCTCCGTTAAAGAGCGACACACAGCCTCGATTCAGCCCGCACGCACTACTCTCCGTTAAAGAGTGACACACAGCCTCGTTTTAGCCCGCACACACAACTGTCCGTTAAAGAGGGACACTCAGCCTCGATTCAGCCTGCAGACGCCACTCTCCGTTAAAGAGCGACACTCAGCCTCGACTCAGCCAGCACACGCCACTCTCCGTTAAAGAGGGACACTGCACTCAGCCTCGATTCAGCCCGCAGACGCCACTCTCCGTTAAAGAGTGACACTCAGCCTCGATTCAGCCCGCATACGCCACTCTCCATTAAGGAGCGACACTCAGCCTCGATTCAGCCTGCACACGCCACTCCCCGTTAAACAGCGACACTCAGCCTCGACTCAGCCTGCGCACACCACACTCAGTTAAAGAGTGACACTCAGCCTCGATTTAGCCTGCACACACTTTCCGTTAAAGAGCGACACTCAGCCTCGATTCAGCCAGCACAGCACGCTCTCAGTTAAAGAGCCACACTCAGCCTCGATTCAACCCGCACACGCCGCTCCCCGTTAAAGAGCGACACTCAGCCTCGACTCAGTCCGCACACACCACTCTCCTGTAAAGAGTGACACTCAGCCTTGTTTTGGCCCGCACACACCACTGTCCGTTAAAGAGTGACACTCAGCCTCGATTTAGCACGCACACACTCTCCGTTAAAGGGTGACACTCAGCCTTGATTCAGCCCGCACACACAACTCTCCGTTAAAGAGCGACACTCAGACTCGATTCAGCCCGCACACGCCACTCTCCGTTAAAGAGCGACACACAGCCTCGTTTTAGCCCGCACACACCACTGTCCGTTAAAGAGGGACACTCAGCCTCGACTCAGCCCGCACTCGCCACTCTCCGTTAAAGAGGGACACTGCACTCAGCCTCGATTCAACCCGCACACGCCACTCTCTGTTAAAGAGTATCACTCAGCCTCGATTTAGCCCACACACACTCCTCGTTACATAGTGACACTCAGCCTCGATTCAGTCCTCACACACCACTCTCTGTTAAAGAGTGACACTGCGCTCAGCCTCAATTCAGCCCTCAGAAGCCACTGTCCGTTAAAGAGTGACACTCAGCCTCGATTCAGCCCGCACACACCACTCTCCGTTAAAGAGCGTCACTGCACTCAGCCTCGATTCAACCCGCACACGCCGCTCTGCGTTAAAGAGTGACACTCAGCCTCGATTTAGCCCGCACACATAACTCTCCGTTAAAGAGCGACACACAGCCTCGATTCAGCCCACACACACCACTCTCCGTTAAAGAGTGACACACAGCCTCGTTTTAGCCCGCACACACAACTGTCCGTTAAAGAGGGACACTCAGCCTCGATTCAGCCCGCAGACGCCACTCTCCGTGAAAGAGTGACACTCAACCTCGATTCAGCCCGCATACGCCACTCTCCTTTAAGGAGCGACACCCAGCCTCGATTCAGCCTGCACACGCCACTCCCCGTTAAACACCGACACTCAGCCTCGACTCAGCCCGCACACACAACTCTCCTTTAAAGAGTGACACTCAGCCTCGATTTAGCCTGCACACACTCTCCGTTAAAGAGCGACACTCAGCCTCGATTTAGCCTGCACACACTCTCCGTTAAAGGGTGACACTCAGCCTTGATTCAGCCCGCACACACAGCTCTCCGTTAAAGAGCGACACTCACCCTCGATTCAGCCCGCACACGCCATTCTCCGTTAAAGAGCGACACACAGCCTCGTTTTAGCCCGCACACACAACTGTCCGTTAAAAAGGGACACTCAGCCTCGACTCAGCCCGCACACGCCACTCTCCGTTAAAGAGGGACACTGCACTCAGCCTCGATTCAGCCCGCAGACGCCACTCTCCGTTAAAGAGTGACACTCAGCCTCGATTCAGCCCGCATACGCCACTCTCCATTAAGGAACGACACTCAGCCTCGATTCAACCCACACACGCCACTCCCCGTTAAAGAGCGACACACAGCCTCGATTCAGCCAGCACAGCACGCTCTCAGTTAAAGAGCGACACTCAGCCTCGATTCAAACCGCACACGCCGCTCCCCGTTAAAGAGCGACACTCAGCCTCGACTCAGCCCGCACACACCACTCTCCTTTAAAGAGTGACACTCAGCCTTGTTTTGGCCCGTACACACCACTGTCTGTTAAAGAGGGACAATCAGCCTCGACTCAGCCCGCACAAACTCTCCGTTAAAGAGGGACACTGTACTCAGCCTCGATTCAGACCGCAGACGCCACTCTCCGTTAAAGAGCGACACTCAGCCTCGATTCGGCCCACACACGCCACTTTCCATTAAAGAACGACACTCAACCACGATTCAGCCCGCACACGCCACTCTCGGTTAAAGAGTTACACAAAGCCTCGATTCAGCCCACACACACCACTCTCCGTTAAGGAGCGACACTCAGCCTCGATTTAGCCCGCACACACTCCTCGTTACAGAGTGACACTCAGTCTCGATTCAGTCCGCACACAAAACACTCCGTTAAAGAGTGACACTCAGCCTTGGTTCAGCCCGCACACGCCGCTCCCCGTTAAAGAGCGACACTCAGCCTCGACTCAGCCCGCACACACCACTCTCCTGTAAAGAGTGACACTCAGCCTTGTTTTGGCCCGCACACACCACTGTCCGTTAAAGAGTGACACTCAGCCTCGATTCAGCCCGCATACGCCACTCTCCATTAAGGAACGACACTCAGCCTCGATTCAACCCACACACGCCACTCCCCGTTAAAGAGCGACACACAGCCTCGATTCAGCCAGCACAGCACGCTCTCCGTTAAAGAGCGACACTCAGCCTCGATTCAAACCGCACACGCCGCTCCCCGTTAAAGAGCGACACTCAGCCTCGACTCAGCCCGCACACACCACTCTCCTTTAAAGAGTGACACTCAGCCTTGTTTTGGCCCGTACACACCACTGTCTGTTAAAGAGGGACAATCAGCCTCGACTCAGCCCGCACAAACTCTCCGTTAAAGAGGGACACTGTACTCAGCCTCGATTCAGACCGCAGACGCCACTCTCCGTTAAAGAGCGACACTCAGCCTCAATTCGGCCCACACACGCCACTTTCCATTAAAGAACGACACTCAACCACGATTCAGCCCGCACACGCCACTCTCGGTTAAAGAGTTACACAAAGCCTCGATTCAGCCCACACACACCACTCTCCGTTAAAGAGCGACACTCAGCCTCGATTCAGCCCGCACACACCACTCTCCGTTAAAGAGCGACACTCAGCCTCGATTCAGCCCGCAGACGCCACTCTCCATTAAGGAGCGACACTCAGCCTCGATTCAGCCTGCACACTCTACTCTCCGTTAAAGAGCGACACTGCAATCAGCATCGATTCAAATCGCACACGCTGCTCTCCGTTAAAGAGTGACACTCAGCCTCGATTTAGCCCGCACACACAACTCTCCGTTAAAGAGCGACACTCAGCCTCGATTTAGCCCGCACACACTCCTCGTTTCAGAGTGACACTCAGCCTCGATTCAGTCCGCACACAAAACACTCCGTTAAAGAGTGACACTCAGCCTTGATTCAGCCCGCAGACGCCACTCTCCGTTAAAAAGCGACACTCAGCCTCGATTCAGCCCGCACACACCACTCTCCGTTAAAGAGCGACACTCAGCCTCGATTTAGCCCGCACACACTCCTCGTTACAGAGTGACACTCAGTCTCGATTCAGTCCGCACACAAAACACTCCGTTAAAGAGTGACACTCAGCCTTGGTTCAGCCCGCACACGCCACTCTCCGTTAAAGAGCGACACTCAGCCTCGATTCAGACCGCACACACCATTCTCCGTTAAAGAGCGACACACAGCCTCGATTCGGCCCACACACGCCGCTCTGCGTTAAAGAGTGACACTCAGCCTCGATTTAGCCCGCACACATAACTCTCCGTTAAAGAGCGACACACAGCCTCGATTCAGCCCA
Source organism: Mobula birostris (assembly GCF_030028105.1). Taxonomy (NCBI): domain Eukaryota; kingdom Metazoa; phylum Chordata; class Chondrichthyes; order Myliobatiformes; family Myliobatidae; genus Mobula; species Mobula birostris. The sequence goes on from NW_027274756.1 coordinate 65,323, forward strand.
CACACACCACTCTCCGTTAAAGAGTGACACACAGCCTCGTTTTAGCCCGCACACACAACTGTCCGTTAAAGAGTGACACTCAGCCTCGATTCAGCCCGCATACGCCACTCTCCATTAAGGAACGACACTCAGCCTCGATTCAACCCACACACGCCACTCCCCGTTAAAGAGCGACACACAGCCTCGATTCAGCCAGCACAGCACGCTCTCCGTTAAAGAGCGACACTCAGCCTCGATTCAAACCGCACACGCCGCTCCCCGTTAAAGAGCGACACTCAGCCTCGACTCAGCCCGCACACACCACTCTCCTTTAAAGAGTGACACTCAGCCTTGTTTTAGCCCGCACACACAACTGTCCGTTAAAGAGGGACACTCAGCCTCGATTCAGCCCGCAGACGCCACTCTCCGTGAAAGAGTGACACTCAACCTCGATTCAGCCCGCATACGCCACTCTCCTTTAAGGAGCGACACCCAGCCTCGATTCAGCCTGCACACGCCACTCCCCGTTAAACAGCGACACTCAGCCTCGACTCAGCCCGCACACACAACTCTCCTTTAAAGAGTGACACTCAGCCTCGATTTAGCCTGCACACACTCTCCGTTAAAGAGCGACACTCAGCCTCGATTTAGCCTGCACACACTCTCCGTTAAAGGGTGACACTCAGCCTTGATTCAGCCCGCACACACAGCTCTCCGTTAAAGAGCGACACTCACCCTCGATTCAGCCCGCACACGCCATTCTCCGTTAAAGAGCGACACACAGCCTCGTTTTAGCCCGCACACACAACTGTCCGTTAAAAAGGGACACTCAGCCTCGACTCAGCCCGCAGACGCCACTCTCCGTTAAAGAGGGACACTGCACTCAGCCTCGATTCAGCCCGCAGACGCCACTCTCCGTTAAAGAGTGACACTCAGCCTCGATTCAGCCCGCATACGCCACTCTCCATTAAGGAACGACACTCAGCCTCGATTCAACCCACACACGCCACTCCCCGTTAAAGAGCGACACACAGCCTCGATTCAGCCAGCACAGCACGCTCTCCGTTAAAGAGCGACACTCAGCCTCGATTCAAACCGCACACGCCGCTCCCCGTTAAAGAGCGACACTCAGCCTCGACTCAGCCCGCACACACCACTCTCCTTTAAAGAGTGACACTCAGCCTTGTTTTGGCCCGTACACACCACTGTCTGTTAAAGAGGGACAATCAGCCTCGACTCAGCCCGCACAAACTCTCCGTTAAAGAGGGACACTGTACTCAGCCTCGATTCAGACCGCAGATGCCACTCTCCGTTAAAGAGCGACACTCAGCCTCGATTCGGCCCACACACGCCACTTTCCATTAAAGAACGACACTCAACCACGATTCAGCCCGCACACGCCACTCTCGGTTAAAGAGTTACACAAAGCCTCGATTCAGCCCACACTCACCACTCTCTGTTAAAGAGCGACACTCAGCCTCGATTTAGCCCGCACACACTCCTCGTTACAGAGTGACACTCAGTCTCGATTCAGTCCGCACACAAAACACTCCGTTAAAGAGTGACACTCAGCCTCGATTCAGCCCGCATACGCCACTCTCCATTAAAGAGCGACACACAGCCTCGATTCAGACCGCACACACAACACTCCGTTAAAGAGTGACACTCAGCCTCGATTTTGCACGCACACACTCTCCGTCAAAGGGTGACACTCAGCCTCGATTCAGCTCGCACACGCCACCCTCTGTTAAAGAGTGACACTGCGCTCAGCCTCAATTCAGCCCGCAGACGCCACTCTCCGTTAAAGAGGGACACTGCACTCAGCCTCGATTCAACCCGCACACGCCACTCTCTGTTAAAGAGTATCACTCAGCCTCGATTTAGCCCACACACACTCCTCGTTACATAGTGACACTCAGCCTCGATTCAGTCCTCACACACCACTCTCTGTTAAAGAGTGACACTGCGCTCAGCCTCAATTCAGCCCTCAGAAGCCACTGTCCGTTAAAGAGTGACACTCAGCCTCGATTCAGCCCGCACACACCACTCTCCGTTAAAGAGCGTCACTGCACTCAGCCTCGATTCAACCCGCACACGCCGCTCTGCGTTAAAGAGTGACACTCAGCCTCGATTTAGCCCGCACACATAACTCTCCGTTAAAGAGCGACACACAGCCTCGATTCAGCCCACACACACCACTCTCCGTTAAAGAGTGACACACAGCCTCGTTTTAGCCCGCACACACAACTGTCCGTTAAAGAGTGACACTCAGCCTCGATTCAGCCCGCATACGCCACTCTCCATTAAGGAACGACACTCAGCCTCGATTCAACCCACACACGCCACTCCCCGTTAAAGAGCGACACACAGCCTCGATTCAGCCAGCACAGCACGCTCTCCGTTAAAGAGCGACACTCAGCCTCGATTCAAACCGCACACGCCGCTCCCCGTTAAAGAGCGACACTCAGCCTCGACTCAGCCCGCACACACCACTCTCCTTTAAAGAGTGACACTCAGCCTTGTTTTAGCCCGCACACACAACTGTCCGTTAAAGAGGGACACTCAGCCTCGATTCAGCCCGCAGACGCCACTCTCCGTGAAAGAGTGACACTCAACCTCGATTCAGCCCGCATACGCCACTCTCCTTTAAGGAGCGACACCCAGCCTCGATTCAGCCTGCACACGCCACTCCCCGTTAAACAGCGACACTCAGCCTCGACTCAGCCCGCACACACAACTCTCCTTTAAAGAGTGACACTCAGCCTCGATTTAGCCTGCACACACTCTCCGTTAAAGAGCGACACTCAGCCTCGATTTAGCCTGCACACACTCTCCGTTAAAGGGTGACACTCAGCCTTGATTCAGCCCGCACACACAGCTCTCCGTTAAAGAGCGACACTCACCCTCGATTCAGCCCGCACACGCCATTCTCCGTTAAAGAGCGACACACAGCCTCGTTTTAGCCCGCACACACAACTGTCCGTTAAAAAGGGACACTCAGCCTCGACTCAGCCCGCAGACGCCACACTCCGTTAAAGAGGGACACTGCACTCAGCCTCGATTCAGCCCGCAGACGCCACTCTCCGTTAAAGAGTGACACTCAGCCTCGATTCAGCCCGCATACGCCACTCTCCATTAAGGAACGACACTCAGCCTCGATTCAACCCACACACGCCACTCCCCGTTAAAGAGCGACACACAGCCTCGATTCAGCCAGCACAGCACGCTCTCCGTTAAAGAGCGACACTCAGCCTCGATTCAAACCGCACACGCCGCTCCCCGTTAAAGAGCGACACTCAGCCTCGACTCAGCCCGCACACACCACTCTCCTTTAAAGAGTGACACTCAGCCTTGTTTTGGCCCGTACACACCACTGTCTGTTAAAGAGGGACAATCAGCCTCGACTCAGCCCGCACAAACTCTCCGTTAAAGAGGGACACTGTACTCAGCCTCGATTCAGACCGCAGATGCCACTCTCCGTTAAAGAGCGACACTCAGCCTCGATTCGGCCCACACACGCCACTTTCCATTAAAGAACGACACTCAACCACGATTCAGCCCGCACACGCCACTCTCGGTTAAAGAGTTACACAAAGCCTCGATTCAGCCCACACTCACCACTCTCTGTTAAAGAGCGACACTCAGCCTCGATTTAGCCCGCACACACTCCTCGTTACAGAGTGACACTCAGTCTCGATTCAGTCCGCACACAAAACACTCCGTTAAAGAGTGACACTCAGCCTCGATTCAGCCCGCATACGCCACTCTCCATTAAAGAGCGACACACAGCCTCGATTCAGACCGCACACACAACACTCCGTTAAAGAGTGACACTCAGCCTCGATTTAGCACGCACACACTCTCCGTCAAAGGGTGACACTCAGCCTCGATTCAGCTCGCACACGCCACCCTCTGTTAAAGAGTGACACTGCGCTCAGCCTCAATTCAGCCCGCAGACGCCACTCTCCGTTAAAGAGTGACACTCAGCCTCGATTCAGCCCGCACACACCACTCTCAGTTAAAGAGCGTCACTGCACTCAGCCTCGATTCAACCCGCACACGCCGCTCTCCGTTAAAGAGTGACACTCAGCCTGGATTTAGCCCGCACACATAACTCTCCGTTAAAGAGCGACACACAGCCTCGATTCAGCCCGCACGCACTACTCTCCGTTAAAGAGTGACACACAGCCACGTTTTAGCCCGCACACACAACTGTCCGTTAAAGAGGGACATTCAACCTCGATTCAGCCCGCAGACGCCACTCTCCGTTAAAGAGCGACACACAGCCTCGATTCAGCCCGCACGCACTACTCTCCGTTAAAGAGTGACACACAGCCTCGTTTTAGCCCGCACACACAACTGTCCGTTAAAGAGGAACACTCAGCCTCGATTCAGCCTGCAGACGCCACTCTCCGTTAAAGAGCGACACTCAGCCTCGACTCAGCCAGCACACGCCACTCTCCGTTAAAGAGGGACACTGCACTCAGCCTCGATTCAGCCCGCAGACGCCACTCTCCGTTAAAGAGTGACACTCAGCCTCGATTCAGCCCGCATACGCCACTCTCCATTAAGGAGCGACACTCAGCCTCGATTCAGCCTGCACACGCCACTCCCCGTTAAACAGCGACACTCAGCCTCGACTCAGCCTGCGCACACCACACTCAGTTAAAGAGTGACACTCAGCCTCGATTTAGCCTGCACACTCTTTCCGTTAAAGAGCGACACTCAGCCTCGATTCAGCCAGCACAGCACGCTCTCCGTTAAAGAGCCACACTCAGCCTCGATTCAGCCCGCACACGCCGCTCCCCGTTAAAGAGCGACACTCAGCCTCGACTCAGTCCGCACACACCACTCTCCTGTAAAGAGTGACACTCAGCCTTGTTTTGGCCCGCACACACCACTGTCCGTTAAAGAGTGACACTCAGCCTCGATTTAGCACGCACACACTCTCCGTTAAAGGGTGACACTCAGCCTTGATTCAGCCCGCACACACAACTCTCCGTTAAAGAGCGACACTCAGCCTCGATTCAGCCCGCACACGCCACTCTCCGTTAAAGAGCGACACACAGCCTCGTTTTAGCCCGCACACACCACTGTCCGTTAAAGAGGGACACTCAGCCTCGACTCAGCCCGCACTCGCCACTCTCCGTTAAAGAGGGACACTGCACTCAGCCTCGATTCAACCCGCACACGCCACTCTCTGTTAAAGAGTATCACTCAGCCTCGATTTAGCCCACACACACTCCTCGTTACATAGTGACACTCAGCCTCGATTCAGTCCTCACACACCACTCTCTGTTAAAGAGTGACACTGCGCTCAGCCTCAATTCAGCCCTCAGAAGCCACTGTCCGTTAAAGAGTGACACTCAGCCTCGATTCAGCCCGCACACACCACTCTCCGTTAAAGAGCGTCACTGCACTCAGCCTCGATTCAACCCGCACACGCCGCTCTGCGTTAAAGAGTGACACTCAGCCTCGATTTAGCCCGCACACATAACTCTCCGTTAAAGAGCGACACACAGCCTCGATTCAGCCCACACACACCACTCTCCGTTAAAGAGTGACACACAGCCTCGTTTTAGCCCGCACACACAACTGTCCGTTAAAGAGGGACACTCAGCCTCGATTCAGCCCGCAGACGCCACTCTCCGTGAAAGAGTGACACTCAACCTCGATTCAGCCCGCATACGCCACTCTCCTTTAAGGAGCGACACCCAGCCTCGATTCAGCCTGCACACGCCACTCCCCGTTAAACACCGACACTCAGCCTCGACTCAGCCCGCACACACAACTCTCCTTTAAAGAGTGACACTCAGCCTCGATTTAGCCTGCACACACTCTCCGTTAAAGAGCGACACTCAGCCTCGATTTAGCCTGCACACACTCTCCGTTAAAGGGTGACACTCAGCCTTGATTCAGCCCGCACACACAGCTCTCCGTTAAAGAGCGACACTCACCCTCGATTCAGCCCGCTCACGCCATTCTCCGTTAAAGAGCGACACACAGCCTCGTTTTAGCCCGCACACACAACTGTCCGTTAAAAAGGGACACTCAGCCTCGACTCAGCCCGCACACGCCACTCTCCGTTAAAGAGGGACACTGCACTCAGCCTCGATTCAGCCCGCAGACGCCACTCTCCGTTAAAGAGTGACACTCAGCCTCGATTCAGCCCGCATACGCCACTCTCCATTAAGGAACGACACTCAGCCTCGATTCAACCCACACACGCCACTCCCCGTTAAAGAGCGACACACAGCCTCGATTCAGCCAGCACAGCACGCTCTCAGTTAAAGAGCGACACTCAGCCTCGATTCAAACCGCACACGCCGCTCCCCGTTAAAGAGCGACACTCAGCCTCGACTCAGCCCGCACACACCACTCTCCTTTAAAGAGTGACACTCAGCCTTGTTTTGGCCCGTACACACCACTGTCTGTTAAAGAGGGACAATCAGCCTCGACTCAGCCCGCACAAACTCTCCGTTAAAGAGGGACACTGTACTCAGCCTCGATTCAGACCGCAGACGCCACTCTCCGTTAAAGAGCGACACTCAGCCTCGATTCGGCCCACACACGCCACTTTCCATTAAAGAACGACACTCAACCACGATTCAGCCCGCACACGCCACTCTCGGTTAAAGAGTTACACAAAGCCTCGATTCAGCCCACACACACCACTCTCCGTTAAAGAGCGACACTCAGCCTCGATTTAGCCCGCACACACTCCTCGTTACAGAGTGACACTCAGTCTCGATTCAGTCCGCACACAAAACACTCCGTTAAAGAGTGACACTCAGCCTTGGTTCAACCCGCACACGCCGCTCCCCGTTAAAGAGCGACACTCAGCCTCGACTCAGCCCGCACACACCACTCTCCTGTAAAGAGTGACACTCAGCCTTGTTTTGGCCCGCACACACCACTGTCCGTTAAAGAGTGACACTCAGCCTCGATTCAGCCCGCATACGCCACTCTCCATTAAGGAACGACACTCAGCCTCGATTCAACCCACACACGCCACTCCCCGTTAAAGAGCGACACACAGCCTCGATTCAGCCAGCACAGCACGCTCTCCGTTAAAGAGCGACACTCAGCCTCGATTCAAACCGCACACGCCGCTCCCCGTTAAAGAGCGACACTCAGCCTCGACTCAGCCCGCACACACCACTCTCCTTTAAAGAGTGACACTCAGCCTTGTTTTGGCCCGTACACACCACTGTCTGTTAAAGAGGGACAATCAGCCTCGACTCAGCCCGCACAAACTCTCCGTTAAAGAGGGACACTGTACTCAGCCTCGATTCAGATCGCAGACGCCACTCTCCGTTAAAGAGCGACACTCAGCCTCAATTCGGCCCACACACGCCACTTTCCATTAAAGAACGACACTCAACCACGATTCAGCCCGCACACGCCACTCTCGGTTAAAGAGTTACACAAAGCCTCGATTCAGCCCACACACACCACTCTCCGTTAAAGAGCGACACTCAGCCTCGATTCAGCCCGCACACACCACTCTCCGTTAAAGAGCGACACTCAGCCTCGATTCAGCCCGCAGACGCCACTCTCCATTAAGGAGCGACACTCAGCCTCGATTCAGCCTGCACACTCTACTCTCCGTTAAAGAGCGACACTGCAATCAGCATCGATTCAAATCGCACACGCTGCTCTCCGTTAAAGAGTGACACTCAGCCTCGATTTAGCCCGCACACACAACTCTCCGTTAAAGAGCGACACACAGCCTCGATTCAGCCCGCACACACAACTCTCCGTTAAAGAGCGACACTCAGCCTCGATTTAGCCCGCACACACTCCTCGTTTCAGAGTGACACTCAGCCTCGATTCAGTCCGCACACAAAACACTCCGTTAAAGAGTGACACTCAGCCTTGATTCAGCCCGCAGACGCCACTCTCCGTTAAAAAGCGACACTCAGCCTCGATTCAGCCCGCACACACCACTCTCCGTTAAAGAGCGACACTCAGCCTCGATTTAGCCCGCACACACTCCTCGTTACAGAGTGACACTCAGTCTCGATTCAGTCCGCACACAAAACACTCCGTTAAAGAGTGACACTCAGCCTTGGTTCAGCCCGCACACGCCGCTCCCCATTAAAGAGCGACACTCAGCCTCGACTCAGCCCGCACACACCACTCTCCTTTAAAGAGTGACACTCAGCCTTGTTTTAGCCCGCACACACGACTGTCCGTTAAAGAGGGACACTCAGCCTCGATTCAGCCCGCAGACGCCACTCTCCGTGAAAGAGTGACACTCAACCTCGATTCAGCCCGCATACGCCACTCTCCTTTAAGGAGCGACACCCAGCCTCGATTCAGCCTGCACACGCCACTCCCCGTTAAACAGCGACACTCAGCCTCGACTCAGCCCGCACACACAACTCTCCTTTAAAGAGTGACACTCAGCCTCGATTTAGCCTGCACACACTCTCCGTTAAAGAGCGACACTCAGCCTCGATTTAGCCTGCACACACTCTCCGTTAAAGGGTGACACTCAGCCTTGATTCAGCCCGCACACACAGCTCTCCGTTAAAGAGCGACACTCACCCTCGATTCAGCCCGCACACGCCATTCTCCGTTAAAGAGCGACACACAGCCTCGTTTTAGCCCGCACACACAACTGTCCGTTAAAAAGGGACACTCAGCCTCGACTCAGCCCGCAGACGCCACTCTCCGTTAAAGAGGGACACTGCACTCAGCCTCGATTCAGCCCGCAGACGCCACTCTCCGTTAAAGAGTGACACTCAGCCTCGATTCAGCCCGCATACGCCACTCTCCATTAAGGAACGACACTCAGCCTCGATTCAACCCACACACGCCACTCCCCGTTAAAGAGCGACACACAGCCTCGATTCAGCCAGCACAGCACGCTCTCCGTTAAAGAGCGACACTCAGCCTCGATTCAAACCGCACACGCCGCTCCCCGTTAAAGAGCGACACTCAGCCTCGACTCAGCCCGCACACACCACTCTCCTTTAAAGAGTGACACTCAGCCTTGTTTTGGCCCGTACACACCACTGTCTGTTAAAGAGGGACAATCAGCCTCGACTCAGCCCGCACAAACTCTCCGTTAAAGAGGGACACTGTACTCAGCCTCGATTCAGACCGCAGACGCCACTCTCCGTTAAAGAGCGACACTCAGCCTCAATTCGGCCCACACACGCCACTTTCCATTAAAGAACGACACTCAACCACGATTCAGCCCGCACACGCCACTCTCGGTTAAAGAGTTACACAAAGCCTCGATTCAGCCCACACACACCACTCTCCGTTAAAGAGCGACACTCAGCCTCGATTCAGCCCGCACACACCACTCTCCGTTAAAGAGCGACACTCAGCCTCGATTCAGCCCGCAGACGCCACTCTCCATTAAGGAGCGACACTCAGCCTCGATTCAGCCTGCACACTCTACTCTCCGTTAAAGAGCGACACTGCAATCAGCATCGATTCAAATCGCACACGCTGCTCTCCGTTAAAGAGTGACACTCAGCCTCGATTTAGCCCGCACACACTCCTCGTTTCAGAGTGACACTCAGCCTCGATTCAGTCCGCACACAAAACACTCCGTTAAAGAGTGACACTCAGCCTTGATTCAGCCCGCAGACGCCACTCTCCGTTAAAAAGCGACACTCAGCCTCGATTCAGCCCGCACACACCACTCTCCGTTAAAGAGCGACACTCAGCCTCGATTTAGCCCGCACACACTCCTCGTTACAGAGTGACACTCAGTCTCGATTCAGTCCGCACACAAAACACTCCGTTAAAGAGTGACACTCAGCCTTGGTTCAGCCCGCACACGCCACTCTCCGTTAAAGAGCGACACTCAGCCTCGATTCAGACCGCACACACCATTCTCCGTTAAAGAGCGACACACAGCCTCGATTCGGCCCACACACGCCGCTCTGCGTTAAAGAGTGACACTCAGCCTCGATTTAGCCCGCACACATAACTCTCCGTTAAAGAGCGACACACAGCCTCGATTCAGCCCACACACACCACTCTCCGTTAAAGAGTGACACACAGCCTCGTTTTAGCCCGCACACACAACTGTCCGTTAAAGAGTGACACTCAGCCTCGATTCAGCCCGCATACGCCACTCTCCATTAAGGAACGACACTCAGCCTCGATTCAACCCACACACGCCACTCCCCGTTAAAGAGCGACACACAGCCTCGATTCAGCCAGCACAGCACGCTCTCCGTTAAAGAGCGACACTCAGCCTCGATTCAAACCGCACACGCCGCTCCCCGTTAAAGAGCGACACTCAGCCTCGACTCAGCCCGCACACACCACTCTCCTTTAAAGAGTGACACTCAGCCTTGTTTTAGCCCGCACACACAACTGTCCGTTAAAGAGGGACACTCAGCCTCGATTCAGCCCGCAGACGCCACTCTCCGTGAAAGAGTGACACTCAACCTCGATTCAGCCCGCATACGCCACTCTCCTTTAAGGAGCGACACCCAGCCTCGATTCAGCCTGCACACGCCACTCCCCGTTTAAACAGCGACACTCAGCCTCGACTCAGCCCGCACACACAACTCTCCTTTAAAGAGTGACACTCAGCCTCGATTTAGCCTGCACACACTCTCCGTTAAAGAGCGACACTCAGCCTCGATTTAGCCTGCACACACTCTCCGTTAAAGGGTGACACTCAGCCTTGATTCAGCCCGCACACACAGCTCTCCGTTAAAGAGCGACACTCACCCTCGATTCAGCCCGCACACGCCATTCTCCGTTAAAGAGCGACACACAGCCTCGTTTTAGCCCGCACACACAACTGTCCGTTAAAAAGGGACACTCAGCCTCGACTCAGCCCGCAGACGCCACTCTCCGTTAAAGAGGGACACTGCACTCAGCCTCGATTCAGCCCGCAGACGCCACTCTCCGTTAAAGAGTGACACTCAGCCTCGATTCAGCCCGCATACGCCACTCTCCATTAAGGAACGACACTCAGCCTCGATTCAACCCACACACGCCACTCCCCGTTAAAGAGCGACACACAGCCTCGATTCAGCCAGCACAGCACGCTCTCCGTTAAAGAGCGACACTCAGCCTCGATTCAAACCGCACACGCCGCTCCCCGTTAAAGAGCGACACTCAGCCTCGACTCAGCCCGCACACACCACTCTCCTTTAAAGAGTGACACTCAGCCTTGTTTTGGCCCGTACACACCACTGTCTGTTAAAGAGGGACAATCAGCCTCGACTCAGCCCGCACAAACTCTCCGTTAAAGAGGGACACTGTACTCAGCCTCGATTCAGACCGCAGATGCCACTCTCCGTTAAAGAGCGACACTCAGCCTCGATTCGGCCCACACACGCCACTTTCCATTAAAGAACGACACTCAACCACGATTCAGCCCGCACACGCCACTCTCGGTTAAAGAGTTACACAAAGCCTCGATTCAGCCCACACTCACCACTCTCTGTTAAAGAGCGACACTCAGCCTCGATTTAGCCCGCACACACTCCTCGTTACAGAGTGACACTCAGTCTCGATTCAGTCCGCACACAAAACACTCCGTTAAAGAGTGACACTCAGCCTCGATTCAGCCGCATACGCCACTCTCCATTAAAGAGCGACACACAGCCTCGATTCAGACCGCACACACAACACTCCGTTAAAGAGTGACACTCAGCCTCGATTTTGCACGCACACACTCTCCGTCAAAGGGTGACACTCAGCCTCGATTCAGCTCGCACACGCCACCCTCTGTTAAAGAGTGACACTGCGCTCAGCCTCAATTCAGCCCGCAGACGCCACTCTCCGTTAAAGAGGGACACTGCACTCAGCCTCGATTCAACCCGCACACGCCACTCTCTGTTAAAGAGTATCACTCAGCCTCGATTTAGCCCACACACACTCCTCGTTACATAGTGACACTCAGCCTCGATTCAGTCCTCACACACCACTCTCTGTTAAAGAGTGACACTGCGCTCAGCCTCAATTCAGCCCTCAGAAGCCACTGTCCGTTAAAGAGTGACACTCAGCCTCGATTCAGCCCGCACACACCACTCTCCGTTAAAGAGCGTCACTGCACTCAGCCTCGATTCAACCCGCACACGCCGCTCTGCGTTAAAGAGTGACACTCAGCCTCGATTTAGCCCGCACACATAACTCTCCGTTAAAGAGCGACACACAGCCTCGATTCAGCCCACACACACCACTCTCCGTTAAAGAGTGACACACAGCCTCGTTTTAGCCCGCACACACAACTGTCCGTTAAAGAGTGACACTCAGCCTCGATTCAGCCCGCATACGCCACTCTCCATTAAGGAACGACACTCAGCCTCGATTCAACCCACACACGCCACTCCCCGTTAAAGAGCGACACACAGCCTCGATTCAGCCAGCACAGCACGCTCTCCGTTAAAGAGCGACACTCAGCCTCGATTCAAACCGCACACGCCGCTCCCCGTTAAAGAGCGACACTCAGCCTCGACTCAGCCCGCACACACCACTCTCCTTTAAAGAGTGACACTCAGCCTTGTTTTAGCCCGCACACACAACTGTCCGTTAAAGAGGGACACTCAGCCTCGATTCAGCCCGCAGACGCCACTCTCCGTGAAAGAGTGACACTCAACCTCGATTCAGCCCGCATACGCCACTCTCCTTTAAGGAGCGACACCCAGCCTCGATTCAGCCTGCACACGCCACTCCCCGTTAAACAGCGACACTCAGCCTCGACTCAGCCCGCACACACAACTCTCCTTTAAAGAGTGACACTCAGCCTCGATTTAGCCTGCACACACTCTCCGTTAAAGAGCGACACTCAGCCTCGATTTAGCCTGCACACACTCTCCGTTAAAGGGTGACACTCAGCCTTGATTCAGCCCGCACACACAGCTCTCCGTTAAAGAGCAACACTCACCCTCGATTCAGCCCGCACACGCCATTCTCCGTTAAAGAGCGACACACAGCCTCGTTTTAGCCCGCACACACAACTGTCCGTTAAAAAGGGACACTCAGCCTCGACTCAGCCCGCAGACGCCACACTCCGTTAAAGAGGGACACTGCACTCAGCCTCGATTCAGCCCGCAGACGCCACTCTCCGTTAAAGAGTGACACTCAGCCTCGATTCAGCCCGCATACGCCACTCTCCATTAAGGAACGACACTCAGCCTCGATTCAACCCACACACGCCACTCCCCGTTAAAGAGCGACACACAGCCTCGATTCAGCCAGCACAGCACGCTCTCCGTTAAAGAGCGACACTCAGCCTCGATTCAAACCGCACACGCCGCTCCCCGTTAAGAGCGACACTCAGCCTCGACTCAGCCCGCACACACCACTCTCCTTTAAAGAGTGACACTCAGCCTTGTTTTGGCCCGTACACACCACTGTCTGTTAAAGAGGGACAATCAGCCTCGACTCAGCCCGCACAAACTCTCCGTTAAAGAGGGACACTGTACTCAGCCTCGATTCAGACCGCAGATGCCACTCTCCGTTAAAGAGCGACACTCAGCCTCGATTCGGCCCACACACGCCACTTTCCATTAAAGAACGACACTCAACCACGATTCAGCCCGCACACGCCACTCTCGGTTAAAGAGTTACACAAAGCCTCGATTCAGCCCACACTCACCACTCTCTGTTAAAGAGCGACACTCAGCCTCGATTTAGCCCGCACACACTCCTCGTTACAGAGTGACACTCAGTCTCGATTCAGTCCGCACACAAAACACTCCGTTAAAGAGTGACACTCAGCCTCGATTCAGCCCGCATACGCCACTCTCCATTAAAGAGCGACACACAGCCTCGATTCAGACCGCACACACAACACTCCGTTAAAGAGTGACACTCAGCCTCGATTTAGCACGCACACACTCTCCGTCAAAGGGTGACACTCAGCCTCGATTCAGCTCGCACACGCCACCCTCTGTTAAAGAGTGACACTGCGCTCAGCCTCAATTCAGCCCGCAGACGCCACTCTCCGTTAAAGAGTGACACTCAGCCTCGATTCAGCCCGCACACACCACTCTCAGTTAAAGAGCGTCACTGCACTCAGCCTCGATTCAACCCGCACACGCCGCTCTCCGTTAAAGAGTGACACTCAGCCTGATTTAGCCCGCACACATAACTCTCCGTTAAAGAGCGACACACAGCCTCGATTCAGCCCGCACGCACTACTCTCCGTTAAAGAGTGACACACAGCCACGTTTTAGCCCGCACACACAACTGTCCGTTAAAGAGGGACATTCAACCTCGATTCAGCCCGCAGACGCCACTCTCCGTTAAAGAGCGACACACAGCCTCGATTCAGCCCGCACGCACTACTCTCCGTTAAAGAGTGACACACAGCCTCGTTTTAGCCCGCACACACAACTGTCCGTTAAAGAGGAACACTCAGCCTCGATTCAGCCTGCAGACGCCACTCTCCGTTAAAGAGCGACACTCAGCCTCGACTCAGCCAGCACACGCCACTCTCCGTTAAAGAGGGACACTGCACTCAGCCTCGATCAGCCCGCAGACGCCACTCTCCGTTAAAGAGTGACACTCAGCCTCGATTCAGCCCGCATACGCCACTCTCCATTAAGGAGCGACACTCAGCCTCGATTCAGCCTGCACACGCCACTCCCCGTTAAACAGCGACACTCAGCCTCGACTCAGCCTGCGCACACCACACTCAGTTAAAGAGTGACACTCAGCCTCGATTTAGCCTGCACACTCTTTCCGTTAAAGAGCGACACTCAGCCTCGATTCAGCCAGCACAGCACGCTCTCCGTTAAAGAGCCACACTCAGCCTCGATTCAGCCCGCACACGCCGCTCCCCGTAAAGAGCGACACTCAGCCTCGACTCAGTCCGCACACACCACTCTCCTGTAAAGAGTGACACTCAGCCTTGTTTTGGCCCGCACACACCACTGTCCGTTAAAGAGTGACACTCAGCCTCGATTTAGCACGCACACACTCTCCGTTAAAGGGTGACACTCAGCCTTGATTCAGCCCGCACACACAACTCTCCGTTAAAGAGCGACACTCAGCCTCGATTCAGCCCGCACACGCCACTCTCCGTTAAAGAGCGACACACAGCCTCGTTTTAGCCCGCACACACCACTGTCCGTTAAAGAGGGACACTCAGCCTCGACTCAGCCCGCACTCGCCACTCTCCGTTAAAGAGGGACACTGCACTCAGCCTCGATTCAACCCGCACACGCCACTCTCTGTTAAAGAGTATCACTCAGCCTCGATTTAGCCCACACACACTCCTCGTTACATAGTGACACTCAGCCTCGATTCAGTCCTCACACACCACTCTCTGTTAAAGAGTGACACTGCGCTCAGCCTCAATTCAGCCCTCAGAAGCCACTGTCCGTTAAAGAGTGACACTCAGCCTCGATTCAGCCCGCACACACCACTCTCCGTTAAAGAGCGTCACTGCACTCAGCCTCGATTCAACCCGCACACGCCGCTCTGCGTTAAAGAGTGACACTCAGCCTCGATTTAGCCCGCACACATAACTCTCCGTTAAAGAGCGACACACAGCCTCGATTCAGCCCACACACACCACTCTCCGTTAAAGAGTGACACACAGCCTCGTTTTAGCCCGCACACACAACTGTCCCGTTAAAGAGGGACACTCAGCCTCGATTCAGCCCGCAGACGCCACTCTCCGTGAAAGAGTGACACTCAACCTCGATTCAGCCCGCATACGCCACTCTCCTTTAAGAGCGACACCCAGCCTCGATTCAGCCTGCACACGCCACTCCCCGTTAAACACCGACACTCAGCCTCGACTCAGCCCGCACACACAACTCTCCTTTAAAGAGTGACACTCAGCCTCGATTTAGCCTGCACACACTCTCCGTTAAAGAGCGACACTCAGCCTCGATTTAGCCTGCACACACTCTCCGTTAAAGGGTGACACTCAGCCTTGATTCAGCCCGCACACACAGCTCTCCGTTAAAGAGCGACACTCACCCTCGATTCAGCCCGCTCACGCCATTCTCCGTTAAAGAGCGACACACAGCCTCGTTTTAGCCCGCACACACAACTGTCCGTTAAAAAGGGACACTCAGCCTCGACTCAGCCCGCACACGCCACTCTCCGTTAAAGAGGGACACTGCACTCAGCCTCGATTCAGCCCGCAGACGCCACTCTCCGTTAAAGAGTGACACTCAGCCTCGATTCAGCCCGCATACGCCACTCTCCATTAAGAACGACACTCAGCCTCGATTCAACCCACACACGCCACTCCCCGTTAAAGAGCGACACACAGCCTCGATTCAGCCAGCACAGCACGCTCTCCGTTAAAGAGCGACACTCAGCCTCGATTCAAACCGCACACGCCGCTCCCCGTTAAAGAGCGACACTCAGCCTCGACTCAGCCCGCACACACCACTCCTTTAAAGAGTGACACTCAGCCTTGTTTTGGCCCGTACACACCACTGTCTGTTAAAGAGGGACAATCAGCCTCGACTCAGCCCGCACAAACTCTCCGTTAAAGAGGGACACTGTACTCAGCCTCGATTCAGACCGCAGATGCCACTCTCCGTTAAAGAGCGACACTCAGCCTCGATTCGGCCCACACACGCCACTTTCCATTAAAGAACGACACTCAACCACGATTCAGCCCGCACACGCCACTCTCGGTTAAAGAGTTACACAAAGCCTCGATTCAGCCCACACTCACCACTCTCTGTTAAAGAGCGACACTCAGCCTCGATTTAGCCCGCACACACTCCTCGTTACAGAGTGACACTCAGTCTCGATTCAGTCCGCACACAAAACACTCCGTTAAAGAGTGACACTCAGCCTCGATTCAGCCCGCATACGCCACTCTCCATTAAGAGCGACACACAGCCTCGATTCAGACCGCACACCACAACACTCCGTTAAAGAGTGACACTCAGCCTCGATTTAGCACGCACACACTCTCCGTCAAAGGGTGACACTCAGCCTCGATTCAGCTCGCACACGCCACCCTCTGTTAAGAGTGACACTGCGCTCAGCCTCAATTCAGCCCGCAGACGCCACTCTCCGTTAAAGAGTGACACTCAGCCTCGATTCAGCCCGCACACACCACTCTCAGTTAAAGAGCGTCACTGCACTCAGCCTCGATTCAACCCGCACACGCCGCTCTCCGTTAAAGAGTGACACTCAGCCTGGATTTAGCCCGCACACAAACTCTCCGTTAAAGAGCGACACACAGCCTCGATTCAGCCCGCACGCACTACTCTCCGTTAAAGAGTGACACACAGCCACGTTTTAGCCCGCACACACAACTGTCCGTTAAAGAGGGACATTCAACCTCGATTCAGCCCGCAGACGCCACTCTCCGTTAAAGAGCGACACACAGCCTCGATTCAGCCCGCACGCACTACTCTCCGTTAAAGAGTGACACACAGCCTCGTTTTAGCCCGCACACACAACTGTCCGTTAAAGAGGAACACTCAGCCTCGATTCAGCCTGCAGACGCCACTCTCCGTTAAAGAGCGACACTCAGCCTCGACTCAGCCAGCACACGCCACTCTCCGTTAAAAGAGGGACACTGCACTCAGCCTCGATTCAGCCCGCAGACGCCACTCTCCGTTAAAGAGTGACACTCAGCCTCGATTCAGCCCGCATACGCCACTCTCCATTAAGGAGCGACACTCAGCCTCGATTCAGCCTGCACACGCCACTCCCCGTTAAACAGCG
>NW_027274757.1:0-82931 GCF_030028105.1 Mobula birostris
TTTTGCATCAAAGTACATGCTGGAAAACTAATGGAAACACCTTAGGGTAACTTCCCAAATGATTATGAGTATTTTGAAAGTTGTTTCATGGCTCCACACATCAACACAAAAAAGTTGTTTTCTCAGAGCATACAAAGCTTTGAAAATACAAATACTGTACATTTCAATTTTACACCAAAGCACTTACTGCAAAGCTAATGGAAACACCTTAGGTTAACTTCCCACATGATTCTGAGATGTCTGAAAGTTGTTTCATACCTGTGCACATAAAGACAAAAATGTTGATTTCTCAGTGAATAGAATGCTTTGACATAAGCATAAACACTCAAATGTACTCAAAAGTTCTAACTGCAAACCTAATGGAAACACCTTTGCTTAACTTCCCACATAGGTATGAGTAGTTTGAAAGTTATTTCATGCCTCTGTTCATCAAGACAAAAAAGTTACTTTCTCAGTGCATACTATGTTCTGAGATTAAGTTGTATACATTTCAGTTTTCCACCAGAGTGCAGATTAAAATTACAGGGATACATTTTATGTTAACTTCCCACATCTTTCTGAGCTGTTTGAAAGTTGTCTCATGGCTCCACTCATCAACACAAAAAAGTTGTTATCTCAGTGCATACAATGCTTAGATAATACAAATAGTATACATTTCAACTTTACACCAAAGCACTTACTGCAAACCTAATTGAAACAACTTAGGTTAACTTCCCACATCATTCTGAGATGTCTGAAAGTTGTTTCATACCTGTGCACATAAAGACAAAAAAGTTGATTTCTCAGTGAATAGAATGCTTTGACATAAAAGTAGTATACATTTCAATTGTACTCAAAAGTTCTGACTGCAAACCTAATGGAAACACCTTTGTTTCACTTCCCACATAGGTATGAGTAGTTTGAAAGTTGTTTCATGCCTCTGTTCATCAAGACAAAAAAGTTACTTTCTCAGTGCATACTATGTTCTGACATTAAGGTGGTATACATTTCTATTTTCCAACAAAGTGCAGAGTGCAAACCAGATGGATACATATTAAGTTAACTTCCCACATGTTTCTGAGCTGTTTCAAAGTTGTCTCATGGATCTACAAATCAAGACAAAAAAGTTGTTAACTCAGGGCATAAAATGGTTAGATAATACAAATAGTATAGATTTCAATTTTGCATCAAAGTACATGCTGGAAAACTAATGGAAACACCTTAGGGTAACTTCCCAAATGATTATGAGTATTTTGAAAGTTGTTTCATGGCTCCACACATCAACACAAAAAAAGTTGTTTTCTCAGAGCATACAAAGCTTTGAAAATACAAATACTGTACATTTCAATTTTACACCAAAGCACTTACTGCAAAGCTAATGGAAACACCTTAGGTTAACTTCCCACATGATTCTGAGATGTCTGAAAGTTGTTTCATACCTGTGCACATAAAGACAAAAAAGTTGATTTCTCAGTGAATAGAATGCTTTGACATAAGCATAACCACTCAAATGTACTCAAAAGTTCTAACTGCAAACCTAATGGAAACACCTTTGCTTAACTTCCCACATAGGTATGAGTAGTTTGAAAGTTGTTTCATGCCTCTGTTCATCAAGACAAAAAAGTTACTTTCTCAGTGCATACTATGTTCTGACATTAAGTTGTATACATTTCAGTTTTCCACCAAAGTGCAGATTGCAAACCAGAGGGATACATTTTAAGTTAACTTCCCACATGTTTCTGAGCTGTTTGAAAGTTGTCTCATGGCTCCACTCATCAACACAAAAAAGTTGTTATGTCAGTGCATACAATGCTTAGATAATACAAATAGTATACATTTCAACTTTACACCAAAGCACTTACTGCAAACCTAATGGAAACACCTTAGGTTAACTTCCCACGTGATTCTGAGATGTCTGAAAGTTGTTTCATACCTGTGCACATAAACACAAAAAAGTTGATTTCTCAGTGAATAGAATGCTTTGACATACAAGTAGTATACATTTCAATTGTACTCAAAAGTTCTGACTGCAAACTTAATGGAAACACATTTGCTTAACTTCCCACTTAGCTATGAGTAGTTTGAAAGTTGTCTCATGCCTCTGTTCATCAAGACAAAAAAGTTACTTTCTCAGTGCATACTATGTTCTGACATTAAGGTGGTATACATTTCAATTTTCCAACAAAGTGCAGACTGCGAACCAGATGGATACATATTAAGTTAACTTCCTACATGTTTCTGAGCTGTTTCAAAGTTGTCTCATGGATCTACAAATCAAGACAAAAAAGTTGTTAACTCAGGGCATAAAATGGTTAGATAATACAAATAGTATAGATTTCAATTTTGCCTCAAAGTACATGCTGGAAAACTAATGGAAACACCTTAGGGTAACTTCCCAAATCAGTATGAGTATTTTGAAAGTTGTTTCATGGCTCCACACATCAACACAAAAAAGTTGTTTTCTCAGAGCATACAAAGCTTTGAAAATACAAATACTGTACATTTCAATTTTACACCAAAGCACTTACTGCAAAGCTAATGGAAACACCTTAGGTTAACTTCCCACATGATTCTGAGATGTCTGAAAGTTGTTTCATACCTGTGCACATAAAGACAAAAAAGTTGATTTCTTAGTGAATAGAATGCTTTGACATAAAAGTAGTATACATTTCAATTGTACTCAAAAGTTCTGACTGCAAACCTAATGCAAACACCTTTGCTTAACTTCCCACATAGGTATGAGTAGTTTGAAAGTTGTTTCATGCCTCTGTTCATCAAGACAAAAAAGTTACTTTCTCAGTGCATACTATGTTCTGACATTAAGGTGGTATACATTTCAATTTTCCAACAAAGTGCAGACTGCAAACCAGATGGATACATATTAAGTTAACTTCCCACATGTTTCTGAGCTGTTTGAAAGTTTTCTCATGGCTGAACTCATCAACACAAAAAAGTTGTTATCTCAGTGCATACAATGCTTAGATAATACAAATAGTATACATTTCAACTTTACACCAAAGCACTTACTGCAAACCTAATGGAAACACCTTTGCTTAACTTCCCACATAGGTATGAGTAGTTTGAAAGTTGTTTCATGCCTCTGTTCATCAAGACAAAAAAGTTACTTTCTGTGTGCATACTATGTTCTGACATTAATTTGTATACATTTCAGTTTTCCACCAAAGTGCGGATTGCAAATTAGAGGGATACATTTTAAGTTAACTTCCCACATCTTTCTGAGCTGTTTGAAAGTTGTCTCATGGCTCCACTCATCAACACAAAAAAGTTGTTATCTCAGTGCATACAATGCTTACATAATACAAATAGTATACATTTCAATTTTACACCAAAGCACTTACTGCAAACCTAATGGAAACACCTTAGGTTAACTTCCCACATGATTCTGAGATGTCTGAAATTTATTTCATACCTGTGCACATAAAGACAAAAAAGTTGATTTCTCAGTGAATAGAATGCTTTGACATAAAAGTAGTATACATTTCAATTGTACTCAAAAGTTCTGACTGCAAACTTAATGGAAACACATTTGCTTAACTTCCCACATTGCTATGAGTAGTTTGAAAGTTGTTTCATGCCTCTGTTCATCAAGACAAAAAAGTTACTTTCTCAGTTCATACTATGTTCTGACATTAAGGTGGTATACATTTCAATTTTCCAACAAAGTGCAGAGTGCAAACCAGATGGAGACATATTAAGTTAACTTCCCACATGCTTCTGAGCTGTTTCAAAGTTGTCTCATGGATCTACAAATCAAGACAAAAAAGTTGTTAACTCAGGGCATAAAATGGTTAGATAATACAAATAGTATAGATTTCAATTTTGCCTCAAAGTACATGCTGGAAAACTAATGGAAACACCTTAGGGTAACTTCCCAAATCAGTATGAGTATTTTGAAAGTTGTTTCATGGCTCCACACATCAACACAAAAAAGTTGTTTTCTCAGAGCATACAAAGCTTTGAAAATACAAATACTGTACATTTCAATTTTACACCAAAGCACTTACTGCAAAGCTAATGGAAACACCTTAGGTTAACTTCCCACATGATTCTGAGATGTCTGAAAGTTGTTTCATACCTGTGCACATAAAGACAAAAAAGTTGATTTCTTAGTGAATAGAATGCTTTGACATAAAAGTAGTATACATTTCAATTGTACTCAAAAGTTCTGACTGCAAACCTAATGCAAACACCTTTGCTTAACTTCCCACATAGGTATGAGTAGTTTGAAAGTTGTTTCATGCCTCTGTTCATCAAGACAAAAAAGTTACTTTCTCAGTGCATACTATGTTCTGACATTAAGGTGGTATACATTTCAATTTTCCAACAAAGTGCAGACTGCAAACCAGATGGATACATATTAAGTTAACTTCCCACATGTTTCTGAGCTGTTTGAAAGTTTTCTCATGGCTGAACTCATCAACACAAAAAAGTTGTTATCTCAGTGCATACAATGCTTAGATAATACAAATAGTATACATTTCAACTTTACACCAAAGCACTTACTGCAAACCTAATGGAAACACCTTTGCTTAACTTCCCACATAGGTATGAGTAGTTTGAAAGTTGTTTCATGCCTCTGTTCATCAAGACAAAAAAGTTACTTTCTGTGTGCATACTATGTTCTGACATTAATTTGTATACATTTCAGTTTTCCACCAAAGTGCGGATTGCAAATTAGAGGGATACATTTTAAGTTAACTTCCCACATCTTTCTGAGCTGTTTGAAAGTTGTCTCATGGCTCCACTCATCAACACAAAAAAGTTGTTATCTCAGTGCATACAATGCTTACATAATACAAATAGTATACATTTCAATTTTACACCAAAGCACTTACTGCAAACCTAATGGAAACACCTTAGGTTAACTTCCCACATGATTCTGAGATGTCTGAAATTTATTTCATACCTGTGCACATAAAGACAAAAAAGTTGATTTCTCAGTGAATAGAATGCTTTGACATAAAAGTAGTATACATTTCAATTGTACTCAAAAGTTCTGACTGCAAACTTAATGGAAACACATTTGCTTAACTTCCCACATTGCTATGAGTAGTTTGAAAGTTGTTTCATGCCTCTGTTCATCAAGACAAAAAAGTTACTTTCTCAGTTCATACTATGTTCTGACATTAAGGTGGTATACATTTCAATTTTCCAACAAAGTGCAGAGTGCAAACCAGATGGAGACATATTAAGTTAACTTCCCACATGCTTCTGAGCTGTTTCAAAGTTGTCTCATGGATCTACAAATCAAGACAAAAAAGTTGTTAACTCAGGGCATAAAATGGTTAGATAATACAAATAGTATAGATTTCAATTTTGCCTCAAAGTACATGCTGGAAAACTAATGCAAACACCTTAGGGTAACTTCCCAAATGATTATGAGTATTTTGAAAGTTGTTTCATGGCTCCACACATCAACACAAAAAGGTTGTTTTCTCAATGCATACAAAGCTTTGAAAATACAAATACTGTACATTTCAATTTTACACCAAAGCACTTACTGCAAACCGAATGGAAACACCTTAGGTTAACTTCCCACATGATTCTGAGATGTCTGAAAGTTGTTTCATACCTGTGCACATAAAGACAAAAAAGTTGATTTCTCAGTGAATAGAATGCTTTGACATAAAAGTAGTATACATTTCAATTGTACTCAAAAGTTCTGACTGCAAACCTAATGGAAACACCTTTGCTTAACTTCCCACATAGGTATGAGTAGTTTGAAAGTTGTTTCATGCCTCTGTTCATCAAGACAAAAAAGTCACTTTCTCAGTGCATACTATGTTCTGACATTAAGTTGTATACATTTCAGTTTTCCACCAAAGTGCAGATTGCAAACCAGAGGGATACATTTTAAGTTAACTTCCCACATGTTTCTGAGCTGTTTGAAAGTTGTCTCATGGCTCCACTCATCAACACAAAAAAGTTGTTATCTCAGTGCATACAATGCTTAGATAATACAAATAGTATACATTTCAACTTTACACCAAAGCACTTACTGCGAACCTAATGGAATCACCTTAGGGTAACTTCCCACGTGATTCTGAGATGTCTGAAAGTTGTTTCATACCTGTGCACATAAAGACAAAGAAGTTGATTTCTCAGTGAATAGAATGCTTTGACATAAAAGTAATATACATTTCAATTGTACTCAAAAGTTCTGACTGCAAACTTAATGGAAACACCTTTGCTTAACTTCCCACATAGCTATGAGTAGTTTGAAAGTTGTTTCATGCCTCTGTTCATCAAGACAAAAAAGTTACTTTCTCAGTTCATACTATGTTCTCACATTAAGGTGGTATACATTTCAATTTTCCAACAAAGTGCAGACTGCAAACCAGATGGATATATATTAAGTTAACTTTCCACATGTTTCTGAGCTGTTTCAAAGTTGTCTCATGGATCTACAAATCAAGACAAAAAAGTTGTTAACTCAGGGCATAAAATGGTTAGATAATACAAATAGTATAGATTTCAATTTTGCCTCAAAGTACATGCTGGAAAACTAATGGAAACACCTTAGGGTAACTACCCAAATGATTATGAGTATTTTGAAAGTTGTTTCATGGCTCCACACATCAACACAAAAAAGTTGTTTTCTCAGTGCATACAAAGCTTTGAAAATACAAATACTGTAGATTTCAATTTTACACCAAAGCACTTACTGCAAAGCTAATGGAAACACCTTAGGTTAACTTCCCAATGATTCTGAGATGTCTGAAAGTTGTTTCATACCTGTGCAGATAAAGACAAAAAAGTTGATTTCTCAGTGAATAGAATGCTTTGACATAAAAGTAGTATACATTTCAATTGTACTCAAAAGTTCTGACTGCAAACCTAATGGAAACACCTTTGCTTAACTTCCCACATAGGTATGAGTAGTTTGAAAGTTGTTTCATGCCTCTGTTCATCAAGACAAAAAAGTTACTTTCTCAGTGCATACTATGTTCTGACATTAAGTTGTATACATTTCAGTTTTCCACCAAAGTGCAGATTGCAAACCAGAGGGATACATTTTAAGTTAACTTCCCACATGTTTCTGAGCTGTTTGAAAGTTGTCTCATGGCTCCACTCCTCAACACAAAAAAGTTGTTATCTCAGTGCATACAATGCTTAGATAATACAAATAGTATACATTTCAACTTTACACCAAAGCACTTACTGCAAACCTAATGGAAACACCTTAGGTTAACTTCCCACGTGATTCTGAGATGTCTGAAAGTTGTTTCATACCTGTGCACATAAAGACAAAAAAGTTGATTTCTCAGTGAATAGAATGCTTTGACATAAAAGTAGTATACATTTCAATTGTACTCAAAAGTTCTGACTGCAAACCTAATGGAAACACCTTTGTTTAACTTCCCACATAGGTATGAGTAGTTTGAAAGTTGTTTCATGCCTCTGTTCATCAAGACAAAAAAGTTACTTTCTCAGTGCATACTATGTTCTGACATTAAGGTGGTATACATTTCTATTTTCCAACAAAGTGCAGAGTGCAAACCAGATGGATACATATTAAGTTAACTTCCCACATGTTTCTGAGCTGTATCAAAGTTGTCTCATGGATCTACAAATCAAGACAAAAAAGTTGTTAACTCAGGGCATAAAATGGTTAGATAATACAAATAGTATAGATTTCAATTTTGCATCAAAGTACATGCTGGAAAACTAATGGAAACACCTTAGGGTAACTTCCCAAATGATTATGAGTATTTTGAAAGTTGTTTCATGGCTCCACACATCAACACAAAAAAGTTGTTTTCTCAGAGCATACAATGCTTCGATAATACAAATAGTATACATTTCAACTTTACACCAAAGCACTTACTGCAAACCTAATTGAAACACCTTAGGTTAACTTCCCACATGATTCTGAGATGTCTGAAAGTTGTTTCATACCTGTGCACATAAAGACAAAAAAGTTGATTTCTCAGTGAATAGAATGCTTTGACATAAAAGTAGTATACATTTCAATTGTACTCAAAAGTTCTGACTGCAAACCTAATGGAAACACCTTTGCTTAACTTCCCACATAGGTATGAGTAGTTGGAAAGTTGTTTGATGCCTCTGTTCATCAAGACAAAAAAGTTACTTTCTCAGTGCATACTATGTTCTGACATTAAGTTGTATACATTTCAGTTTTCCACCAAAGTGCAGATTGCAAATTAGAGGGATACATTTTAAGTTAACTTCCCACATCTTTCTGAGCTGTTTGAAAGTTGTCTCATGGCTCCACTCATCAACACAAAAAAGTTGTTATCTCAGTGCATACAATGCTTAGATAATACAAATAGTATACATTTCAACTTTACACCAAAGCACTTACTGGAAACCTAATTGAAACACCTAAGGTTAACTTCCCACATGATTCTGAGATGTCTGAAAGTTGTTTCATACCTGTGCACATAAAGACAAAAAAGTTGATTTCTCAGTGAATAGAATGCTTTGACATAAAAGTAGTATACATTTCAATTGTACTCAAAAGTTCTGACTGCAAACCTAATGAAAACACCTTTGCTTAACTTCCCACATAGGTATGAGTAGTTTGAAAGTTGTTTCATGCCTCTGTTCATCAAGACAAAAAAGTTACTTTCTCAGTGCATACTATGTTCTGAAATTAAGTTGTATACATTTCAGTTTTCCACCAAAGTGCAGATTGCAAACCAGAGGGATACATTTTAAGTTAACTTCCCACATGTTTCTGAGCTGTTTGAAAGTTGTCTCATGGCTCCACTCATCAACACAAAAAAGTTGTTATCTCAGTGCATACAATGCTTAGATAATACAAATAGTATACATTTCAACTTTACACCAAAGCACTTACTGCAAACCTAATGGAAACACCTTAGGTTAACTTCCCACGTGATTCTGAGATGTCTGAAAGTTGTTTCATACCTGTGCACATAAAGACAAAAAAGTTGATTTCTCAGTGCATAGAATGCTTTGACATAAAAGTAGTATACATTTCAATTGTACTCAAAAGTTCTGACTGCAAACCTAATGGAAACACCTTTGCTTAACTTCCCACATAGGTATGAGTAGTTTGAAAGTTGTTTCATGCCTCTGTTCATCAAGACAAAAAAGTTACTTTCTCAGTGCATACTATGTTCTGAAATTAAGTTGTATACATTTCAGTTTTCCACCAAAGTGCAGATTGCACACCAGAGGGATACATTTTAAGTTAACTTCCCACATGTTTCTGAGCTGTTTGAAAGTTGTCTCATGGCTCCACTCATCAACACAAAAAAGTTGTTATCTCAGTGCATACAATGCTTAGATAATACAAATAGTATACATTTCAATTTTACAACAAAGTACGTACTGCAAACTTACTGGAAACACCTTAGGTTATATTCCCACATGTTTCTGAGTTGTTTGAAAGTTGTATTATGGCTCTGAGCATCAAGACAAAAAAGTTGTTATCTCAGTGAATAGAATGCTTTGACATAAAAGTAGTATACATTTCAATTGTACACAAAAGTTCTGACTGCAAACCAAATGAAACACCTTTGCTTAACTTCCCACATAGGTATGAGTAGGTTGAAAGTTGTTTCATGCCTCTGTTCATGAAGACAAAAAAGTTACTTTCTCAGTGCATACTATGTTCTGACATTAATTTGTATACATTTCAATTTTCCACCAAAGTGCAGATTGCAAAACACAGGGATACATTTTAAGTTAACTTCCCACATGTTTCTGAGCTGTTTGAAGGTTGTTTCATGGCTCCACTCATCAACACAAAAAAGTTGTTATCTCAGTGCATACAATGCTTAGATAATACAAATAGTATACATTTCAATTTTACACCAAAGCACTTACTGCAAACCTAATGGAAACACCTTAGGTTAACTTCCCACATGATTCTGAGATGTCTTAAAGTTGTTTCATACCTGTGCACATAAAGACAAAAAAATTGATTTCTCAGTGAATAGAATGCTTTGACATAAAAGTAGTATACATTTCAATTGTACTCAAAAGTTCTGACTGCAAACCTAATGGAAACACGTTTGCTTAACATCCCACATAGGTATGAGTAGTTTGAAAGTTGTTTCATGCCTCTGTTCATCAAGACAAAAAAGTTACTTTCTCAGTGCATGCTATGTTCTGACATTAAGGTGGTATACATTTCAATTTTCCAACAAAGTGCAGAGTGCAAACCAGATGGATACATATTAAGTTAACTTCCCACATGTTTCTGAGCTGTTTGAAAGTTGTCTCATGGCTCCACTCATCAACACAAAAAAGTTGTTATCTCAGTGCATACAATGCTTAGATAATACAAATACTATACATTTCAATTTTACAACAAAGTACGTACTGCAAACTTACTGGAAACACCTTAGGTTATATTCCCACATGTTTCTGAGTTGTTTGAAAGTTGTATTATGGCTCTGAGCATCAAGACAAAAAAGTTGTTATCTCAGTGCTTGCAATGCTTAGACAATACAAATACTGTACATTTCAATTTTACACCAAAGCACTTACTGCAAACCGAATGGAAACACCTTAGGTTAACTTCCCACATGATTCTGAGATGTCTGAAAGTTGTTTCATACCTGTGCACATAAAGACAAAAAAGTTGATTTCTCAGTGAATAGAATGCTTTGACATAAAAGTAGTATACATTTCAATTGTACTCAAAAGTTCTGAGTGCAAACCTAATGGAAACACCTTTGCTTAACTTCCCACATAGGTATGAGTAGTTTGAAAGTTGTTTCATGCCTCTGTTCATCACGACAAAAAAGTTACTTTCTCAGTGCATTCTATGTTCTGACATTAAGGTGGTATACATTTCAATTTTCCAACAAAGTGCAGAGTGCAAACCAGATGGATACATATTAAGTTAACTTCCCACAAGTTTCTGAGCTGTTTGAAAGTTTTCTCATGGCTCCACTCATCAACACAAAAAAGTTGTTATCTCAGTGCATACAATGCTTAGATAATACAAATAGTATACATTTCAATTTTACACCAAAGCACTTACTGCAAACCTAATGGAAACACCTTAGGTTAACTTCCCACATGATTCTGAGATGTCTTAAAGTTGTTTCATACCTGTGCACATAAAGACAAAAAAATTGATTTCTCAGTGAATAGAATGCTTTGACATAAAAGTAGTGTACATTTCAATTGTACTCAAAAGTTCTGACAGCAAACCTAATGGAAACACCTTTGCTTAACATCCCACATAGGTATGAGTAGTTTGAAAGTTGTTTCATGCCTCTGTTCATCAAGACAAAAAAGTTACTTTCTCAGTGCATGCTATGTTCTGACATTAAGGTGGTATACATTTCTATTTTCCAACAAAGTGCAGAGTGCAAACCAGATGGATACATATTAAGTTAACTTCCCACATGTTTCTGAGCTGTTTGAAAGTTGTCTCATGGCTCCACTCATCAACACAAGAAAGTTGTTATCTCAGTGCATACAATGCTTAGATAATACAAATACTATACATTTCAATTTTACAACAAAGTACGTACTGCAAACTTACTGGAAACACCTTAGGGTATATTCCCACATGTTTCTGAGTTGTTTGAAAGTTGTATTATGGCTCTGAGCATCAAGACAAAAAAGTTGTTATCTCAGTGCTTGCAATGCTTAGACAATACAAATAGTATACATTTTAATTTTACACCAAAGCACTTACTGCAAACCAAATGGAGACACCTTAGGTTAACTTCCCACATGATTCTGAGATGTCTGAAAGTTGTTTCATACCAGTGCACATAAAGGCAAAAAAGTTGATTTCTCAGTGAATAGAATGCTTTGACATAAAAGTAGTATACATTTCAATTGTACACAAAAGTTCTGACTGCAAACCTAATGGAAACACCTTTGCTTAACTTCCCACATAGGTATGAGTAGTTTCAAAGTTGTTTCATGCCTCTGTTCATCAAGACAAAAAAGTTACTTTCTCAGTGCATACTATGTTCTGACACTAAGGTGGTATACATTTCAATTTTCCAACAAAGTGCAGAGTGCAAACCAGATGGATACATATTAAGTTAACTTCCCACATGTTTCTGAGCTGTTTGAAAGTTGTCTCATGGCTCCACTCATCAACACAAAAAAGTTGTTATCTCAGTGCATACAATGCTTAGATAATACAAATAGTATACATTTCAATTTTACACCAAAGCACTTCCTGCAAACCTAATGGAAACACCTTAGGTTAAATTCCCACAAAATTCTGAGATCTCTGAAAGTTATTTCATACCTGTGCACATAAAGACAAAAAAGTTGATTTCTCAGTGAATAGAATGCTTTGACATAAAAGTAGTATACATTTCAATTGTACTCAAAAGTTTTGACTGCAAACTTAATGGAAACACATTTGCTTAACTTCCCACATAGCTATGAGTAGTTTGAAAGTTGTTTCATGCCTCTGTTCATCAAGACAAAAAAGTAACTTTCTCAGTGCATACTATGTTCTGACATTAAGGTGGTATACATTTCAATTTTCCAACAAAGTGCAGAGTGCAAACCAGATGGATACATATTAAGTTAACTTCCCACATGTTTCTGAGCTGTTTCAAAGTTGTCTCATGGATCTACAAATCAAGACAAAAATATTGTTAACTCAGGGCATAAAATGGTTAGATAATACAAATAGTATAGATTTCAATATTGCCTCAAAGTACATGCTGGAAAACTAATGGAAACACCTTAGGGTAACTTCCCAAATGATTATGAGTATTTTGAAAGTTGTTTCATAGCTCCACACATCAACACAAAAAAGTTGTTTTCTCAGTGCATAGAATGCTTAGATAATACAAATAGTATACATTTCAACTTTTCACCATAGCACTTACTGCAAACCTAATGGAAACACCTTAGGTTAACTTCCCACATGATTCTGAGATGTCTGAAAGTTGTTTCATACCTGTGCACATAAAGACAAAAAAGTTGATTTCTCAGTGAATAGAATGGTTTGACATAAAAGTAGTATACATTTCAATTGTACACAAAAGTTCTGACTGCAAACCAAATGAAACACCTTTGCTTAACTTCCCACATAGGTATGAGTAGTTTGAAAGTTGTTTCATGCCTCTGTTCATGAAGACAAAAAAGTTACTTTCTCAGTGCATTCTATGTTCTGACATTAATTTGTATACATTTCAATTTTCCACCAAAGTGCAGTTTGCAAAACACAGGGATACATTTTAAGTTAACTTCCCACATGTTTCTGAGCTGTTTGAAAGTTGTTTCATGGCTCCACTCATCAACACAAAAAAGTTGTTATCTCAGTGCATACAATGCTTAGATAATACAAATAGTATACATTTCAATTTTACACCAAAGCACTTACTGCAAACCTAATGGAAACACCTTAGGTTAACTTCCCACATGATTCTGAGATGTCTTAAAGTTGTTTCATACCTGTAGACATTAAGACAAAAAAATTGATTTCTCAGTGAATAGAATGCTTTGACATAAAAGTAGTATACATTTCAATTGTACTCAAACGTTCTGACTGCAAACCTAATGGAAACACCTTTGCTTAACATCCCACATAGGTATGAGTAGTTTGAAAGTTGTTTCATGCCTCTGTTCATCACGACAAAAAAGTTACTTTCTCAGTGCATGCTATGTTCTGACATTAAGGTGGTATACATTTCAATTTTCCAACAAAGTGCAGAGTGCAAACCAGATGGATACATATTAAGTTAACTACCCACATGTTTCTGAGCTGTTTGAAAGTTGTCTCATGGCTCCACTCATCAACACAAAAAAGTTGTTATCTCAGTGCATACAATGCTTAGATAATACAAATAGTATACATTTCAACTTTACACCAAAGCACTTACTGCAAACCTAATGGAAACACCTTAGGTTAACTTCCCACGTGATTCTGAGATCTCTGAAAGTTGTTTCATACCTGTGCACATAAAGACAAAAAAGTTGATTTCTCAGTGCATAGAATGCTTTGACATAAAAGTAGTATACATTTCAATTGTACTCAAAAGTTCTGACTGCAAACCTAATGGAAACACCTTTGCTTAACTTCCCACATAGGTATGAGTAGTTTGAAAGTTGTTTCATGCCTCTGTTCATCAAGACAAAAAAGTTACTTTCTCAGTGCATACTATGTTCTGAAATTAAGTTGTATACATTTCAGTTTTCCACCAAAGTGCAGATTGCACACCAGAGGGATACATTTTAAGTTAACTTCCCACATGTTTCTGAGCTGTTTGAAAGTTGTCTCATGGCTCCACTCATCAACACAAAAAAGTTGTTATCTCAGTGCATACAATGCTTAGATAATACAAATAGTATACATTTCAACTTTACACCAAAGCACTTACTGCAAACCTAATGGAAACACCTTAGGTTAACTTCCCACGTGATTCTGAGATGTCTGAAAGTTGTTTCATACCTGTGCACATAAAGACAAAAAAGTTGATTTCTCAGTGAATAGAATGCTTTGACATAAAAGTAGTATACATTTCAATTGTACTCAAAAGTTCTGACTGCAAACCTAATGGAAACACCTTTGCTTAACTTCCCACATAGGTATGAGTAGTTTGAAAGTTGTTTCATGCCTCTGTTCATCAAGACAAAAAAGTTACTTTCTCAGTGCATACTATGTTCTGACATTAAGGTGGTATACATTTCTATTTTCCAACAAAGTGCACAGTGCAAACCAGAAGGATACATATTAAGTTAACTTCCCACATGTTTCTGAGGTGTTTTAAAGTTGTCTCATGGCTCCACTCATCAACACAAAAAAGTTGTTATCTCAGTGCATACAATGCTTAGATAATACAAATAGAATACATTTCAATTTTACACCAAAGCACTTACTGCAAACCTAATGGAAACACCTTAGGTTAACTTCCCACATGATTCTGAGATGTCTGAAAGTTGTTTCATACCTGTGCACATAAAGACAAAAAAGTTGATTTCTCAGTGAATAGAATGCTTTGACATAAAAGTAGTATACATTTCAATTCTACTCAAAAGTTCTGACTGCAAACCTAATGGAAACACCTTTGCTTAACTTCCCACATAGGTATGAGTAGTTTGAAAGTTGTTTCATGCCTCTGTTCATCAAGACAAAAAAGTTACTTTCTCAGTGCATACTATATTCTGACATTAAGGTGGTGTACATTTCAAGTTTCAACAAAGTGCAGAGTGCAAACCAGATGGATACATATTAAGTTAACTTCCCACATGTTTCTGAGCTGTTTCAAAGTTGTCTCATGGATCTACAAATCAAGACAAAAAAGTTGTTAACTCAGGGCATAAAATGGTTAGATAATACAAATAGTATAGATTTCAATTTTGCCTCAAAGTACATGCTGGAAAACTAATGGAAACACCTTAGGTTAACTTCCCAAATGATTATGAGTATTTTGAAAGTTGTTTCATGGCTCCACACATCAACACAAAAAAGTTGTTATCTCAGTGCATACAATGCTTAGATAATACAAATAGTATACATTTCAATTTTACAACAAAGTACGTACTGCAAACTTACTGGAAACACCTTAGGTTATATTCCCACATGTTTCTGAGTTGTTTGAAAGTTGTATTATGGCTCTGAGCATCAAGACAAAAAAGTTGTTATCTCAGTGAATAGAATGCTTTGACATAAAAGTAGTATACATTTCAATTGTACACAAAAGTTCTGACTGCAAACCAAATGAAACACCTTTGCTTAACTTCCCACATAGGTATGAGTAGGTTGAAAGTTGTTTCATGCCTCTGTTCATGAAGACAAAAAAGTTACTTTCTCAGTGCATACTATGTTCTGACATTAATTTGTATACATTTCAATTTTCCACCAAAGTGCAGATTGCAAAACACAGGGATACATTTTAAGTTAACTTCCCACATGTTTCTGAGCTGTTTGAAAGTTGTTTCATGGCTCCACTCATCAACACAAAAAAGTTGTTATCTCAGTGCATACAATGCTTAGATAATACAAATAGTATACATTTCAATTTTACACCAAAGCACTTACTGCAAACCTAATGGAAACACCTTAGGTTAACTTCCCACATGATTCTGAGATGTCTTAAAGTTGTTTCATACCTGTGCACATAAAGACAAAAAAATTGATTTCTCAGTGAATAGAATGCTTTGACATAAAAGTAGTATACATTTCAATTGTACTCAAAAGTTCTGACTGCAAACCTAATGGAAACACGTTTGCTTAACATCCCACATAGGTATGAGTAGTTTGAAAGTTGTTTCATGCCTCTGTTCATCAAGAGAAAAAAGTTACTTTCTCAGTGCATGCTATGTTCTGACATTAAGGTGGTATACATTTCAATTTTCCAACAAAGTGCAGAGTGCAAACCAGATGGATACATATTAAGTTAACTTCCCACATGTTTCTGAGCTGTTTGAAAGTTGTCTCATGGCTCCACTCATCAACAGAAAAAAGTTGTTATCTCAGTGCATACAATGCTTAGATAATACAAATACTATACATTTCAATTTTACAACAAAGTACGTACTGCAAACTTACTGGAAACACCTTAGGTTATATTCCCACATGTTTCTGAGTTGTTTGAAAGTTGTATTATGGCTCTGAGCATCAAGACAAAAAAGTTGTTATCTCAGTGCTTGCAATGCTTAGACAATAAAAATAGTATACATTTTAATTTTACACCAAAGCCCTTACTGCAAACCAAATGGAGACACCTTAGGTTAACTTCCCACATGATTCTGAGATGTCTGAAAGTTGTTTCATACCTGTGCACATAAAGACAAAAAAGTGATTTCTCAGTGAATAGAATGCTTTGACATAAAAGTAGTATACATTTCAATTGTACACAAAAGTTCTGACTGCAAACCTAATGGAAACACCTTTGCTTAACTTCCCACATAGGTATGAGTAGTTTCAAAGTTGTTTCATGCCTCTGTTCATCAAGACAAAAAAGTTACTTTCTCAGTGCATACTATGTTCTGACATTAAGGTGGTATACATTTCAATTTTCCAACAAAGTGCAGAGTGCAAACCAGATGGATACATATTAAATTAACTTCCCACATGTTTCTGAGCTGTTTGAAAGTTGTCTCATGGCTCCACTCATCAACACAAAAAAGTTGTTATCTCAGTGCATACAATGCTTAGATAATACAAATAGTATACATTTCAACTTTACACCAAAGCACTTACTGCAAACCTAATGGAAACACCTTAGGTTAACTTCCCACGTGATTCTGAGATGTCTGAAAGTTGTTTCATACCTGTGCACATAAAGACAAAAAAGTTGATTTCTCAGTGAATAGAATGCTTTGACATAAAAGTAGTATACATTTCAATTGTACTCAAAAGTTCTGACTGCAAACCTAATGGAAACACCTTTGTTTAACTTCCCACATAGGTATGAGTAGTTTGAAAGTTGTTTCATGCCTCTGTTCATCAAGACAAAAAAGTTACTTTCTCAGTGCATACTATGTTCTGACATTAAGGTGGTATACATTTCTATTTTCCAACAAAGTGCAGAGTGCAAACCAGATGGATACATATTAAGTTAACTTCCCACATGTTTCTGAGCTGTTTCAAAGTTGTCTCATGGATCTACAAATCAAGACAAAAAAGTTGTTAACTCAGGGCATAAAATGGTTAGATAATACAAATAGTATAGATTTCAATTTTGCATCAAAGTACATGCTGGAAAACTAATGGAAACACCTTAGGGTAACTTCCCAAATGATTATGAGTATTTTGAAAGTTGTTTCATGGCTCCACACATCAACACAAAAAAGTTGTTTTCTCAGAGCATACAAAGCTTTGAAAATACAAATACTGTACATTTCAATTTTACACCAAAGCACTTACTGCAAAGCTAATGGAAACACCTTAGGTTAACTTCCCACATGATTCTGAGATGTCTGAAAGTTGTTTCATACCTGTGCACATAAAGACAAAAAAGTTGATTTCTCAGTGAATAGAATGCTTTGACATAAAAGTAGTATACATTTCAATTCTACTCAAAAGTTCTGACTGCAAACCTAATGGAAACACCTTTGCTTAACTTCCCACATAGGTATGAGTAGTTTGAAAGTTATTTCATGCCTCTGTTCATCAAGACAAAAAAGTTACTTTCTCAGTGCATACTATGTTCTGAGATTAAGTTGTATACATTTCAGTTTTCCACCAGAGTGCAGATTAAAATTACAGGGATACATTTTATGTTAACTTCCCACATCTTTTTGAGCTGTTTGAAAGTTGTCTCATGGCTCCACTCATCAACACAAAAAAGTTGTTATCTCAGTGCATACAATGCTTAGATAATACAAATAGTATACATTTCAACTTTCCACCAAAGCACTTACTGCAAACCTAATTGAGACACCTTAGGTTAACTTCCCACATGATTCTGAGATGTCTGAAAGTTGTTTCATACCTGTGCACATAAAGACAAAAAAGTTGATTTCTCAGTGAATAGAATGCTTTGACATAAAAGTAGTATACATTTCAATTGTACTCAAAAGTTCTGACTGCAAACCTAATGAAAACACCTTTGCTTAACTTCCCACATAGGTATGAGTAGTTTGAAAGTTGTTTCATGCCTCTGTTCATCAAGACAAAAAAGTTACTTTCTCAGTGCATACTATGTTCTGAAATTAAGTTGTATACATTTCAGTTTTCCACCAAAGTGCAGATTGCAAACCAGAGGGATACATTTTAAGTTAACTTCCCACATGTTTCTGAGCTGTTTGAAAGTTGTCTCATGGCTCCACTCATCAACACAAAAAAGTTGTTATCTCAGTGCATACAATGCTTAGATAATACAAATAGTATACATTTCAACTTTACACCAAAGCACTTACTGCAAACCTAATGGAAACACCTTAGGTTAACTTCCCACGTGATTCTGAGATGTCTGAAAGTTGTTTCATACCTGTGCACATAAAGACAAAAAAGTTGATTTCTCAGTGCATAGAATGCTTTGACATAAAAGTAGTATACATTTCAATTGTACTCAAAAGTTCTGACTGCAAACCTAATGGAAACACCTTTGCTTAACTTCCCACATAGGTATGAGTAGTTTCAAAGTTGTTTCATGCCTCTGTTCATCAAGACAAAAAAGTTACTTTCTCAGTGCATACTATGTTCTGAAATTAAGTTGTATACATTTCAGTTTTCCACCAAAGTGCAGATTGCACACCAGAGGGATACATTTTAAGTTAACTTCCCACATGTTTCTGAGCTGTTTGAAAGTTGTCTCATGGCTCCACTCATCAACACAAAAAAGTTGTTATCTCAGTGCATACAATGCTTAGATAATACAAATAGTATACATTTCAACTTTACACCAAAGCACTTACTGCAAACCTAATGGAAACACCTTAGGTTAACTTCCCACGTGATTCTGAGATGTCTGAAAGTTGTTTCATACCTGTGCACATAAAGACAAAAAAGTTGATTTCTCAGTGAATAGAATGCTTTGACATAAAAGCAGTATACATTTCAATTGTACTCAAAAGTTCTGACTGCAAACCTAATGGAAACACCTTTGCTTAACTTCCCACATAGGTATGAGTAGTTTGAAAGTTGTTTCATGCCTCTGTTCATCAAGACAAAAAAGTTACTTTCTCAGTGCATACTATGTTCTGACATTAAGGTGGTATACATTTCTATTTTCCAACAAAGTGCACAGTGCAAACCAGAAGGATACATATTAAGTTAACTTCCCACATGTTTCTGAGGTGTTTTAAAGTTGTCTCATGGCTCCACTCATCAACACAAAAAAGTTGTTATCTCAGTGCATACAATGCTTAGATAATACAAATAGAATACATTTCAATTTTACACCAAAGCACTTACTGCAAACCTAATGGAAACACCTTAGGTTAACTTCCCACATGATTCTGAGATGTCTGAAAGTTGTTTCATACCTGTGCACATAAAGACAAAAAAGTTGATTTCTCAGTGAATAGAATGCTTTGACATAAAAGTAGTATACATTTCAATTCTACTCAAAAGTTCTGACTGCAAACCTAATGGAAACACCTTTGCTTAACTTCCCACATAGGTATGAGTAGTTTGAAAGTTGTTTCATGCCTCTGTTCATCAAGACAAAAAAGTTACTTTCTCAGTGCATACTATATTCTGACATTAAGGTGGTGTACATTTCAAGTTTCAACAAAGTGCAGAGTGCAAACCAGATGGATACATATTAAGTTAACTTCCCACATGTTTCTGAGCTGTTTCAAAGTTGTCTCATGGATCTACAAATCAAGACAAAAAAGTTGTTAACTCAGGGCATAAAATGGTTAGATAATACAAATAGTATAGATTTCAATTTTGCCTCAAAGTACATGCTGGAAAACTAATGGAAACACCTTAGGTTAACTTCCCAAATGATTATGAGTATTTTGAAAGTTGTTTCATGGCTCCACACATCAACACAAAAAAGTTGTTATCTCAGTGCATACAATGCTTAGATAATACAAATAGTATACATTTCAATTTTACAACAAAGTACGTACTGCAAACTTACTGGAAACACCTTAGGTTATATTCCCACATGTTTCTGAGTTGTTTGAAAGTTGTATTATGGCTCTGAGCATCAAGACAAAAAAGTTGTTATCTCAGTGAATAGAATGCTTTGACATAAAAGTAGTATACATTTCAATTGTACACAAAAGTTCTGACTGCAAACCAAATGAAACACCTTTGCTTAACTTCCCACATAGGTATGAGTAGGTTGAAAGTTGTTTCATGCCTCTGTTCATGAAGACAAAAAAGTTACTTTCTCAGTGCATACTATGTTCTGACATTAATTTGTATACATTTCAATTTTCCACCAAAGTGCAGATTGCAAAACACAGGGATACATTTTAAGTTAACTTCCCACATGTTTCTGAGCTGTTTGAAAGTTGTTTCATGGCTCCACTCATCAACACAAAAAAGTTGTTATCTCAGTGCATACAATGCTTAGATAATACAAATAGTATACATTTCAATTTTACACCAAAGCACTTACTGCAAACCTAATGGAAACACCTTAGGTTAACTTCCCACATGATTCTGAGATGTCTTAAAGTTGTTTCATACCTGTGCACATAAAGACAAAAAAATTGATTTCTCAGTGAATAGAATGCTTTGACATAAAAGTAGTATACATTTCAATTGTACTCAAAAGTTCTGACTGCAAACCTAATGGAAACACGTTTGCTTAACATCCCACATAGGTATGAGTAGTTTGAAAGTTGTTTCATGCCTCTGTTCATCAAGACAAAAAAGTTACTTTCTCAGTGCATACTATGTTCTGACATTAAGGTGGTATACATTTCAATTTTCCAACAAAGTGCAGAGTGCAAACCAGATGGATACATATTAAGTTAACTTCCCACATGTTTCTGAGCTGTTTGAAAGTTGTCTCATGGCTCCACTCATCAACACAAAAAAGTTGTTATCTCAGTGCATACAATGCTTAGATAATACAAATAGTATACATTTCAATTTTACACCAAAGCACTTACTGCAAACCTAATGGAAACACCTTAGGTTAAATTCCCACAAAATTCTGAGATCTCTGAAAGTTATTTCATACCTGTGCACATAAAGACAAAAAAGTTGATTTCTCAGTGAATAGAATGCTTTGACATAAAAGTAGTATACATTTCAATTGTACTCAAAAGTTTTGACTGCAAACTTAATGGAAACACATTTGCTTAACTTCCCACATAGCTATGAGTAGTTTGAAAGTTGTTTCATGCCTCTGTTCATCAAGACAAAAAAGTTACTTTCTCAGTGCATACTATGTTCTGACATTAAGGTGGTATACATTTCAATTTTACAACAAAGTGCAGAGTGCAAACCAGATGGATACATATTAAGTTAACTTCCCACATGTTTCTGAGCTGTTTCAAAGTTGTCTCATGGATCTACAAATCAAGACAAAAATATTGTTTACTCAGGGCATAAAATGGTTAGATAATACAAATAGTATAGATTACAATTTTGCCTCAAAGTACATGCTGGAAAACTAATGGAAACACCTTAGGGTAACTTCCCAAATGATTATGAGTATTTTGAAGGTTGTTTCATAGCTCCACACATCAACACAAAAAAGTTGTTTTCTCAGTGCATACAATGCTTAGATAATACAAATAGTATACATTTCAACTTTTCACCATAGCACTTACTGCAAACCTAATGGAAACACCTTAGGTTAACTTCCCACATGATTCTGAGATGTCTGAAAGTTGTTTCATACCTGTGCACATAAAGACAAAAAAGTTGATTTCTCAGTGAATAGAATGGTTTGACATAAAAGTAGTATACATTTCAATTGTACACAAAAGTTCTGACTGCAAACCAAATGAAACACCTTTGCTTAACTTCCCACATAGGTATGAGTAGTTTGAAAGTTGTTTCATGCCTCTGTTCATGAAGACAAAAAAGTTACTTTCTCAGTGCATTCTATGTTCTGACATTAATTTGTATACATTTCAATTTTCCACCAAAGTGCAGATTGCAAAACACAGGGATACATTTTAAGTTAACTTCCCACATGTTTCTGAGCTGTTTGAAAGTTGTCTCATGGCTACACTCATCAACACAAAAAAGTTGTTATCTCAGTGCATACAATGCTTAGATAATACAAATACTATACATTTCAATTTTACAACAAAGTACGTACTGCAAACTTACTGGAAACACCTTAGGTTATATTCCCACATGTTTCTGAGTTGTTTGAAAGTTGTATTATGGCTCTGAGCATCAAGACAAAAAAGTTGTTATCTCAGTGCTTGCAATGCTTAGACAATACAAATACTGTACATTTCAATTTTACACCAAAGCACTTACTGCAAACCGAATGGAAACACCTTAGGTTAACTTCCCACATGATTCTGAGATGTCTGAAAGTTGTTTCATACCTGTGCACATAAAGACAAAAAAGTTGATTTCTCAGTGAATAGAATGCTTTGACATAAAAGTAGTATACATTTCAATTGTACTCAAAAGTTCTGAGTGCAAACCTAATGGAAACACCTTTGCTTAACTTCCCACATAGGTATGAGTAGTTTGAAAGTTGTTTCATGCCTCTGTTCATCAAGACAAAAAAGTTACTTTCTCAGTGCATACTATGTTCTGACATTAAGGTGGTATACATTTCAATTTTCCAACAAAGTGCAGACTGCAAACCAGATGGATACATATTAAGTTAACTTCCCACATGTTTCTGAGCTGTTTGAAAGTTTTCTCATGGCTGAACTCATCAACACAAAAAAGTTGTTATCTCAGTGCATACAATGCTTAGATAATACAAATAGTATACATTTCAACTTTACACCAAAGCACTTACTGCAAACCTAATGGAAACACCTTTGCTTAACTTCCCACATAGGTATGAGTAGTTTGAAAGTTGTTTCATGCCTCTGTGCATCAAGACAAAAAAGTTACTTTCTGTGTGCATACTATGTTCTGACATTAATTTGTATACATTTCAGTTTTCCACCAAAGTGCGGATTGCAAATTAGAGGGATACATTTTAAGTTAACTTCCCACATCTTTCTGAGCTGTTTGAAAGTTGTCTCATGGCTCCACTCATCAACACAAAAAAGTTGTTATCTCAGTGCATACAATGCTTACATAA
Source organism: Mobula birostris (assembly GCF_030028105.1). Lineage (NCBI taxonomy): Eukaryota > Metazoa > Chordata > Chondrichthyes > Myliobatiformes > Myliobatidae > Mobula > Mobula birostris. Next base: position 23,574 of record NW_027274757.1, read on the forward strand.
TACAAATAGTATACATTTCAATTTTACACCAAAGCACTTACTGCAAACCTAATGGAAACACCTTAGGTTAACTTCCCACATGATTCTGAGATGTCTGAAATTTATTTCATACCTGTGCACATAAAGACAAAAAAGTTGATTTCTCAGTGAATAGAATGCTTTGACATAAAAGTAGTATACATTTCAATTGTACTCAAAAGTTCTGACTGCAAACTTAATGGAAACACATTTGCTTAACTTCCCACATTGCTATGAGTAGTTTGAAAGTTGTTTCATGCCTCTGTTCATCAAGACAAAAAAGTTACTTTCTCAGTTCATACTATGTTCTGACATTAAGGTGGTATACATTTCAATTTTCCAACAAAGTGCAGCGTGCAAACCAGATGGATACATATTAAGTTAACTTCCCACATGTTTCTGAGCTGTTTCAAAGTTGTCTCATGGATCTACAAATCAAGACAAAAAAGTTGTTAACTCAGGGCATAAAATGGTTAGATAATACAAATAGTATAGATTTCAATTTTGCATCAAAGTACATGCTGGAAAACTAATGGAAACACCTTAGGGTAACTTCCCAAATGATTATGAGTATTTTGAAAGTTGTTTCATGGCTCCACTCATCAACACAAAAAAGTTGTTATCTCAGTGCATACAATGCTTAGATAATACAAATAGAATACATTTCAATTTTACACCAAAGCACTTACTGCAAACCTAATGGAAACACCTTAGGTTAACTTCCCACATGATTCTGAGATGTCTGAAAGTTGTTTCATACCTGTGCACATAAAGACAAAAAAGTTGATTTCTCAGTGAATAGAATGCTTTGACATAAAAGTAGTATACATTTCAATTCTACTCAAAAGTTCTGACTGCAAACCTAATGGAAACACCTTTGCTTAACTTCCCACATAGGTATGAGTAGTTTGAAAGTTGTTTCATGCCTCTGTTCATCAAGACAAAAAAGTTACTTTCTCAGTGCATACTATATTCTGACATTAAGGTGGTGTACATTTCAAGTTTCAACAAAGTGCAGAGTGCAAACCAGATGGATACATATTAAGTTAACTTCCCACATGTTTCTGAGCTGTTTCAAAGTTGTCTCATGGATCTACAAATCAAGACAAAAAAGTTGTTAACTCAGGGCATAAAATGGTTAGATAATACAAATAGTATAGATTTCAATTTTGCCTCAAAGTACATGCTGGAAAACTAATGGAAACACCTTAGGTTAACTTCCCAAATGATTATGAGTATTTTGAAAGTTGTTTCATGGCTCCACACATCAACACAAAAAAGTTGTTATCTCAGTGCATACAATGCTTAGATAATACAAATAGTATACATTTCAATTTTACAACAAAGTACGTACTGCAAACTTACTGGAAACACCTTAGGTTATATTCCCACATGTTTCTGAGTTGTTTGAAAGTTGTATTATGGCTCTGAGCATCAAGACAAAAAAGTTGTTATCTCAGTGAATAGAATGCTTTGACATAAAAGTAGTATACATTTCAATTGTACACAAAAGTTCTGACTGCAAACCAAATGAAACACCTTTGCTTAACTTCCCACATAGGTATGAGTAGGTTGAAAGTTGTTTCATGCCTCTGTTCATGAAGACAAAAAAGTTACTTTCTCAGTGCATACTATGTTCTGACATTAATTTGTATACATTTCAATTTTCCACCAAAGTGCAGATTGCAAAACACAGGGATACATTTTAAGTTAACTTCCCACATGTTTCTGAGCTGTTTGAAAGTTGTTTCATGGCTCCACTCATCAACACAAAAAAGTTGTTATCTCAGTGCATACAATGCTTAGATAATACAAATAGTATACATTTCAATTTTACACCAAAGCACTTACTGCAAACCTAATGGAAACACCTTAGGTTAACTTCCCAGATGATTCTGAGATGTCTTAAAGTTGTTTCATACCTGTGCACATAAAGACAAAAAAATTGATTTCTCAGTGAATAGAATGCTTTGACATAAAAGTAGTATACATTTCAATTGTACTCAAAAGTTCTGACTGCAAACCTAATGGAAACACGTTTGCTTAACATCCCACATAGGTATGAGTAGTTTGAAAGTTGTTTCATGCCTCTGTTCATCAAGACAAAAAAGTTACTTTCTCAGTGCATGCTATGTTCTGACATTAAGGTGGTATACAATTCAATTTTCCAACAAAGTGCAGAGTGCAAACCAGATGGATACATATTAAGTTAACTTCCCACATGTTTCTGAGCTGTTTGAAAGTTGTCTCATGGCTCCACTCATCAACACAAAAAAGTTGTTATCTCAGTGCATACAATGCTTAGATAATACAAATACTATACATTTCAATTTTACAACAAAGTACGTACTGCAAACTTACTGGAAACACCTTAGGTTATATTCCCACATGTTTCTGAGTTGTTTGAAAGTTGTATTATGGCTCTGAGCATCAAGACAAAAAAGTTGTTATCTCAGTGCTTGCAATGCTTAGACGATACAAATAGTATACATTTTAATTTTACACCAAAGCACTTACTGCAAACCAAATGGAGACACCTTAGGTTAACTTCCCACATGATTCTGAGATGTCTGAAAGTTGTTTCATACCTGTGCACATAAAGACAAAAAAGTGATTTCTCAGTGAATAGAATGCTTTGACATAAAAGTAGTATACATTTCAATTGTACACAAAAGTTCTGACTGCAAACCTAATGGAAACACCTTTGCTTAACTTCCCACATAGGTATGAGTAGTTTCAAAGTTGTTTCATGCCTCTGTTCATCAAGACAAAAAAGTTACTTTCTCAGTGCATACTATGTTCTGACATTAAGGTGGTATACATTTCAATTTTCCAACAAAGTGCAGAGTGCAAACCAGATGGATACATATTAAATTAACTTCCCACATGTTTCTGAGCTGTTTGAAAGTTGTCTCATGGCTCCACTCATCAACACAAAAAAGTTGTTATCTCAGTGCATACAATGCTTAGATAATACAAATAGTATACATTTCAACTTTACACCAAAGCACTTACTGCAAACCTAATGGAAACACCTTAGGTTAACTTCCCACGTGATTCTGAGATGTCTGAAAGTTGTTTCATACCTGTGCACATAAAGACAAAAAAGTTGATTTCTCAGTGAATAGAATGCTTTGACATAAAAGTAGTATACATTTCAATTCTACTCAAAAGTTCTGACTGCAAACCTAATGGAAACACCTTTGCTTAACTTCCCACATAGGTATGAGTAGTTTGAAAGTTGTTTCATGCCTCTGTTCATCAAGACAAAAAAGTTACTTTCTCAGTGCATACTATATTCTGACATTAAGGTGGTGTACATTTCAAGTTTCAACAAAGTGCAGAGTGCAAACCAGATGGATACATATTAAGTTAACTTCCCACATGTTTCTGAGCTGTTTCAAAGTTGTCTCATGGATCTACAAATCAAGACAAAAAAGTTGTTAACTCAGGGCATAAAATGGTTAGATATTACAAATAGTATAGATTTCAATTTTGCCTCAAAGTACATGCTGGAAAACTAATGGAAACACCTTAGGTTAACTTCCCAAATGATTATGAGTATTTTGAAAGTTGTTTCATGGCTCCACACATCAACACAAAAAAGTTGTTATCTCAGTGCATACAATGCTTAGATAATACAAATAGTATACATTTCAATTTTACAACAAAGTACGTACTGCAAACTTACTGGAAACACCTTAGGTTATATTCCCACATGTTTCTGAGTTGTTTGAAAGTTGTATTATGGCTCTGAGCATCAAGACAAAAAAGTTGTTATCTCAGTGAATAGAATGCTTTGACATAAAAGTAGTATACATTTCAATTGTACACAAAAGTTCTGACTGCAAACCAAATGAAACACCTTTGCTTAACTTCCCACATAGGTATGAGTAGGTTGAAAGTTGTTTCATGCCTCTGTTCATGAAGACAAAAAAGTTACTTTCTCAGTGCATACTATGTTCTGACATTAATTTGTATACATTTCAATTTTCCACCAAAGTGCAGATTGCAAAACACAGGGATACATTTTAAGTTAACTTCCCACATGTTTCTGAGCTGTTTGAAAGTTGTTTCATGGCTCCACTCATCAACACAAAAAAGTTGTTATCTCAGTGCATACAATGCTTAGATAATACAAATAGTATACATTTCAATTTTACACCAAAGCACATTACTGCAAACCTAATGGAAACACCTTAGGTTAACTTCCCAGATGATTCTGAGATGTCTTAAAGTTGTTTCATACCTGTGCACATAAAGACAAAAAAATTGATTTCTCAGTGAATAGAATGCTTTGACATAAAAGTAGTATACATTTCAATTGTACTCAAAAGTTCTGACTGCAAACCTAATGGAAACACGTTTGCTTAACATCCCACATAGGTATGAGTAGTTTGAAAGTTGTTTCATGCCTCTGTTCATCAAGACAAAAAAGTTACTTTCTCAGTGCATGCTATGTTCTGACATTAAGGTGGTATACATTTCAATTTTCCAACAAAGTGCAGAGTGCAAACCAGATGGATACATATTAAGTTAACTTCCCACATGTTTCTGAGCTGTTTGAAAGTTGTCTCATGGCTCCACTCATCAACACAAAAAAGTTGTTATCTCAGTGCATACAATGCTTAGATAATACAAATACTATACATTTCAATTTTACAACAAAGTACGTACTGCAAACTTACTGGAAACACCTTAGGTTATATTCCCACATGTTTCTGAGTTGTTTGAAAGTTGTATTATGGCTCTGAGCATCAAGACAAAAAAGTTGTTATCTCAGTGCTTGCAATGCTTAGACGATACAAATAGTATACATTTTAATTTTACACCAAAGCACTTACTGCAAACCAAATGGAGACACCTTAGGTTAACTTCCCACATGATTCTGAGATGTCTGAAAGTTGTTTCATACCTGTGCACATAAAGACAAAAAAGTGATTTCTCAGTGAATAGAATGCTTTGACATAAAAGTAGTATACATTTCAATTGTACACAAAAGTTCTGACTGCAAACCTAATGGAAACACCTTTGCTTAACTTCCCACATAGGTATGAGTAGTTTCAAAGTTGTTTCATGCCTCTGTTCATCAAGACAAAAAAGTTACTTTCTCAGTGCATACTATGTTCTGACATTAAGGTGGTATACATTTCAATTTTCCAACAAAGTGCAGAGTGCAAACCAGATGGATACATATTAAATTAACTTCCCACATGTTTCTGAGCTGTTTGAAAGTTGTCTCATGGCTCCACTCATCAACACAAAAAAGTTGTTATCTCAGTGCATACAATGCTTAGATAATACAAATAGTATACATTTCAACTTTACACCAAAGCACTTACTGCAAACCTAATGGAAACACCTTAGGTTAACTTCCCACGTGATTCTGAGATGTCTGAAAGTTGTTTCATACCTGTGCACATAAAGACAAAAAAGTTGATTTCTCAGTGAATAGAATGCTTTGACATAAAAGTAGTATACATTTCAATTCTACTCAAAAGTTCTGACTGCAAACCTAATGGAAACACCTTTGCTTAACTTCCCACATAGGTATGAGTAGTTTGAAAGTTGTTTCATGCCTCTGTTCATCAAGACAAAAAAGTTACTTTCTCAGTGCATACTATATTCTGACATTAAGGTGGTGTACATTTCAAGTTTCAACAAAGTGCAGAGTGCAAACCAGATGGATACATATTAAGTTAACTTCCCACATGTTTCTGAGCTGTTTCAAAGTTGTCTCATGGATCTACAAATCAAGACAAAAAAGTTGTTAACTCAGGGCATAAAATGGTTAGATATTACAAATAGTATAGATTTCAATTTTGCCTCAAAGTACATGCTGGAAAACTAATGGAAACACCTTAGGTTAACTTCCCAAATGATTATGAGTATTTTGAAAGTTGTTTCATGGCTCCACACATCAACACAAAAAAGTTGTTATCTCAGTGCATACAATGCTTAGATAATACAAATAGTATACATTTCAATTTTACAACAAAGTACGTACTGCAAACTTACTGGAAACACCTTAGGTTATATTCCCACATGTTTCTGAGTTGTTTGAAAGTTGTATTATGGCTCTGAGCATCAAGACAAAAAAGTTGTTATCTCAGTGAATAGAATGCTTTGACATAAAAGTAGTATACATTTCAATTGTACACAAAAGTTCTGACTGCAAACCAAATGAAACACCTTTGCTTAACTTCCCACATAGGTATGAGTAGGTTGAAAGTTGTTTCATGCCTCTGTTCATGAAGACAAAAAAGTTACTTTCTCAGTGCATACTATGTTCTGACATTAATTTGTATACATTTCAATTTTCCACCAAAGTGCAGATTGCAAAACACAGGGATACATTTTAAGTTAACTTCCCACATGTTTCTGAGCTGTTTGAAAGTTGTTTCATGGCTCCACTCATCAACACAAAAAAGTTGTTATCTCAGTGCATACAATGCTTAGATAATACAAATAGTATACATTTCAATTTTACACCAAAGCACATTACTGCAAACCTAATGGAAACACCTTAGGTTAACTTCCCACATGATTCTGAGATGTCTTAAAGTTGTTTCATACCTGTGCACATAAAGACAAAAAAATTGATTTCTCAGTGAATAGAATGCTTTGACATAAAAGTAGTATACATTTCAATTGTACTCAAAAGTTCTGACTGCAAACCTAATGGAAACACGTTTGCTTAACATCCCACATAGGTATGAGTAGTTTGAAAGTTGTTTCATGCCTCTGTTCATCAAGACAAAAAAGTTACTTTCTCAGTGCATGCTATGTTCTGACATTAAGGTGGTATACATTTCAATTTTCCAACAAAGTGCAGAGTGCAAACCAGATGGATACATATTAAGTTAACTTCCCACATGTTTCTGAGCTGTTTGAAAGTTGTCTCATGGCTCCACTCATCAACACAAAAAAGTTGTTATCTCAGTGCATACAATGCTTAGATAATACAAATACTATACATTTCAATTTTACAACAAAGTACGTACTGCAAACTTACTGGAAACACCTTAGGTTATATTCCCAGATGTTTCTGAGTTGTTTGAAAGTTGTATTATGGCTCTGAGCATCAAGACAAAAAAGTTGTTATCTCAGTGCTTGCAATGCTTAGACGATACAAATAGTATACATTTTAATTTTACACCAAAGCACTTACTGCAAACCAAATGGAGACACCTTAGGTTAACTTCCCACATGATTCTGAGATGTCTGAAAGTTGTTTCATACCTGTGCACATAAAGACAAAAAAGTGATTTCTCAGTGAATAGAATGCTTTGACATAAAAGTAGTATACATTTCAATTGTACACAAAAGTTCTGACTGCAAACCTAATGGAAACACCTTTGCTTAACTTCCCACATAGGTATGAGTAGTTTCAAAGTTGTTTCATGCCTCTGTTCATCAAGACAAAAAAGTTACTTTCTCAGTGCATACTATGTTCTGACATTAAGGTGGTATACATTTCAATTTTCCAACAAAGTGCAGAGTGCAAACCAGATGGATACATATTAAATTAACTTCCCACATGTTTCTGAGCTGTTTGAAAGTTGTCTCATGGCTCCACTCATCAACACAAAAAAGTTGTTATCTCAGTGCATACAATGCTTAGATAATACAAATAGTATACATTTCAACTTTACACCAAAGCACTTACTGCAAACCTAATGGAAACACCTTAGGTTAACTTCCCACGTGATTCTGAGATGTCTGAAAGTTGTTTCATACCTGTGCACATAAAGACAAAAAAGTTGATTTCTCAGTGAATAGAATGCTTTGACATAAAAGTAGTATACATTTCAATTGTACTCAAAAGTTCTGACTGCAAACCTAATGGAAACACCTTTGTTTAACTTCCCACATAGGTATGAGTAGTTTGAAAGTTGTTTCATGCCTCTGTTCATCAAGACAAAAAAGTTACTTTCTCAGTGCATACTATGTTCTGACATTAAGGTGGTATACATTCCTATTTTCCAACAAAGTGCAGAGTGCAAACCAGATGGATACATATTAAGTTAACTTCCCACATGTTTCTGAGCTGTTTCAAAGTTGTCTCATGGATCTACAAATCAAGACAAAAAAGTTGTTAACTCAGGGCATAAAATGGTTAGATAATACAAATAGTATAGATTTCAATTTTGCATCAAAGTACATGCTGGAAAACTAATGGAAACACCTTAGGGTAACTTCCCAAATGATTATGAGTATTTTGAAAGTTGTTTCATGGCTCCACACATCAACACAAAAAAGTTGTTTTCTCAGAGCATACAAAGCTTTGAAAATAAAAATACTGTACATTTCAATTTTACACCAAAGCACTTACTGCAAAGCTAATGGAAACACCTTAGGTTAACTTCCCACATGATTCTGAGATGTCTGAAAGTTGTTTCATACCTGTGCACATAAAGACAAAAAAGTTGATTTCTCAGTGAATAGAATGCTTTGACATAAGCATAACCACTCAAATGTACTCAAAAGTTCTAACTGCAAACCTAATGGAAACACCTTTGCTTAACTTCCCACATAGGTATGAGTAGTTTGAAAGTTATTTCATGCCTCTGTTCATCAAGACAAAAAAGTTACTTTCTCAGTGCATACTATGTTCTGAGATTAAGTTGTATACATTTCAGTTTTCCACCAGAGTGCAGATTAAAATTACAGGGATACATTTTATGTTAACTTCCCACATCTTTCTGAGCTGTTTGAAAGTTGTCTCAAGGCTCCACTCATCAACACAAAAAAGTTGTTATCTCAGTGCATACAATGCTTAGATAATACAAATAGTATACATTTCAACTTTACACCAAAGCACTTACTGCAAACCTAATTGAAACACCTTAGGTTAACTTCCCACATGATTCTGAGATGTCTGAAAGTTGTTTCATACCTGTGCACATAAAGACAAAAAAGTTGATTTCTCAGTGAATAGAATGCTTTGACATAAAAGTAGTATACATTTCAATTGTACTCAAAAGTTCTGACTGCAAACCTAATGGAAACACCTTTGCTTAACTTCCCACATAGGTATGAGTAGTTGGAAAGTTGTTTCATGCCTCTGTTCATCAAGACAAAAAAGTTACTTTCTCAGTGCATACTATGTTCTGACATTAAGTTGTATACATTTCAGTTTTCCACCAAAGTGCAGATTGCAAATTAGAGGGATACATTTTAAGTTAACTTCCCACATCTTTCTGAGCTGTTTGAAAGTTGTCTCATGGCTCCACTCATCAACACAAAAAAGTTGTTATCTCAGTGCATACAATGCTTAGATAATACAAATAGTATACATTTCAACTTTACACCAAAGCACTTACTGGAAACCTAATTGAAACACCTTAGGTTAACTTCCCACATGATTCTGAGATGTCTGAAAGTTGTTTCATACCTGTGCACATAAAGACAAAAAAGTTGATTTCTCAGTGAATAGAATGCTTTGACATAAAAGTAGTATACATTTCAATTGTACTCAAAAGTTCTGACTGCAAACCTAATGAAAACACCTTTGCTTAACTTCCCACATAGGTATGAGTAGTTTGAAAGTTGTTTCATGCCTCTGTTCATCAAGACAAAAAAGTTACTTTCTCAGTGCATACTATGTTCTGAAATTAAGTTGTATACATTTCAGTTTTCCACCAAAGTGCAGATTGCAAACCAGAGGGATACATTTTAAGTTAACTTCCCACATGTTTCTGAGCTGTTTGAAAGTTGTCTCATGGCTCCACTCATCAACACAAAAAAGTTGTTATCTCAGTGCATACAATGCTTAGATAATACAAATAGTATACATTTCAACTTTACACCAAAGCACTTACTGCAAACCTAATGGAAACACCTTAGGTTAACTTCCCACGTGATTCTGAGATGTCTGAAAGTTGTTTCATACCTGTGCACATAAAGACAAAAAAGTTGATTTCTCAGTGCATAGAATGCTTTGACATAAAAGTAGTATACATTTCAATTGTACTCAAAAGTTCTGACTGCAAACCTAATGGAAACACCTTTGCTTAACTTCCCACATAGGTATGAGTAGTTTGAAAGTTGTTTCATGCCTCTGTTCATCAAGACAAAAAAGTTACTTTCTCAGTGCATACTATGTTCTGACATTAAGGTGGTATACATTTCTATTTTCCAACAAAGTGCAGAGTGCAAACCAGATGGATACATATTAAGTTAACTTCCCACATGTTTCTGAGGTGTTTTAAAGTTGTCTCATGGCTCCACTCATCAACACAAAAAAGTTGTTATCTCAGTGCATACAATGCTTAGATAATACAAATAGAATACATTTCAATTTTACACCAAAGCACTTACTGCAAACCTAATGGAAACACCTTAGGTTAACTTCCCACATGATTCTGAGATGTCTGAAAGTTGTTTCATACCTGTGCACATGAAGACAAAAAAGTTGATTTCTCAGTGAATAGAATGCTTTGACATAAAAGTAGTATACATTTCAATTCTACTCAAAAGTTCTGACTGCAAACCTAATGGAAACACCTTTGCTTAACTTCCCACATAGGTATGAGTAGTTTGAAAGTTGTTTCATGCCTCTGTTCATCAAGACAAAAAAGTTACTTTCTCAGTGCATACTATATTCTGACATTAAGGTGGTGTACATTTCAATTTTCAACAAAGTGCAGAGTGCAAACCAGATGGATACATATTAAGTTAACTTCCCACATGTTTCTGAGCTGTTTCAAAGTTGTCTCATGGATCTACAAATCAAGACAAAAAAGTTGTTAACTCAGGGCATAAAATGGTTAGATAATACAAATAGTATAGATTTCAATTTTGCCTCAAAGTACATGCTGGAAAACTAATGGAAACACCTTAGGTTAACTTCCCAAATGATTATGAGTATTTTGAAAGTTGTTTCATGGCTCCACACATCAACACAAAAAGTTGTTATCTCAGTGCATACAATGCTTAGATAATACAAATAGTATACATTTCAATTTTACAACAAAGTACGTACTGCAAACTTACTGGAAACACCTTAGGTTATATTCCCACATGTTTCTGAGTTGTTTGAAAGTTGTATTATGGCTCTGAGCATCAAGACAAAAAAGTTGTTATCTCAGTGAATAGAATGCTTTGACATAAAAGTGGTATACATTTCAATTGTACACAAAAGTTCTGACTGCAAACCAAATGAAACACCTTTGCTTAACTTCCCACATAGGTATGAGTAGGTTGAAAGTTGTTTCATGCCTCTGTTCATGAAGACAAAAAAGTTACTTTCTCAGTGCATACTATGTTCTGACATTAATTTGTATACATTTCAATTTTCCACCAAAGTGCAGATTGCAAAACACAGGGATACATTTTAAGTTAACTTCCCACATGTTTCTGAGCTGTTTGAAAGTTGTTTCATGGCTCCACTCATCAACACAAAAAAGTTGTTATCTCAGTGCATACAATGCTTAGATAATACAAATAGTATACATTTCAATTTTACACCAAAGCACTTACTGCAAACCTAATGGAAACACCTTAGGTTAACTTCCCACATGATTCTGAGATGTCTTAAAGTTGTTTCATACCTGTGCACATAAAGACAAAAAAATTGATTTCTCAGTGAATAGAATGCTTTGACATAAAAGTAGTATACATTTCAATTGTACTCAAAAGTTCTGACTGCAAACCTAATGGAAACACGTTTGCTTAACATCCCACATAGGTATGAGTAGTTTGAAAGTTGTTTCATGCCTCTGTTCATCAAGACAAAAAAGTTACTTTCTCAGTGCATGCTATGTTCTGACATTAAGGTGGTATACATTTCAATTTTCCAACAAAGTGCAGAGTGCAAACCAGATGGATACATATTAAATTAACTTCCCACATGTTTCTGAGCTGTTTGAAAGTTGTCTCATGGCTCCACTCATCAACACAAAAAAGTTGTTATCTCAGTGCATACAATGCTTAGATAATACAAATAGTATACATTTCAATTTTACACCAAAGCACTTACTGCAAACCTAATGGAAACACCTTAGGTTAACTTCCCACATGATTCTGAGATGTCTGAAAGTTGTTTCATACCTGTGCACATAAAGACAAAAAAGTTGATTTCTCAGAGAACAGAATGCTTTGACATAAAAGTAGTATACATTTCAATTGTACTCAAAAGTTCTGACTGCAAACTTAATGGAAACACATTTGCTTAACTTCCCACATAGCTATGGGTAGTTTGAAAGTTTTTTCATGCCTCTGTTCATCAAGACAAAAAAGTTACTTTCTCAGTGCATGCTATGTTCTGACATTATGGTGGTATACATTTCAATTTTCCAACAAAGTGCAGAGTGCAAACCAGATGGATACATATTAAGTTAACTTCCCACATGTTTCTGAGCTGTTTCAAAGTTGTCTCATGGATCTACAAATCAAGACAAAAAAGTTGTTAACTCAGGGCATAAAATGGTTAGATAATACAAATAGTGTAGATTTCAATTTTGCCTCGAAGTACATGCTGGAAAACTAATGGAAACACCTTAGGGTAACTTCCCAAATGATTATGAGTATTTTGAAAGTTGTTTCATGGCTCCACACATCAACACAAAAAAGTTGTTTTCTCATTGCATACAAAGCTTTGAAAATACAAATACTGTACATTTCAATTTTACACCAAAGCACTTACTGCAAACCGAATGGAAACACCTTAGGTTAACTTCCCACATAATTCTGAGATGTCTGAAAGTTGTTTCATACCTGTGCACATAAAGACAAAAAAGTTGATTTCTCAGTGAATAGAATGCTTTGACATAAAAGTAGTATACATTTCAATTGTACTCAAAAGTTCTGAGTGCAAACCTAATGGAAACACCTTTACTTAACTTCCCACATAGGTATGAGTAGTTTGAAAGTTGTTTCATGCCTCTGTTCATCAAGACAAAAAATGTTACTTTCTCAGTGCATTCTATGTTCTGACATTAAGGTGGTATACATTTCAATTTTCCAACAAAGTGCAGAGTGCAAACCAGATGGATACATATTAAGTTAACTTCCCACAAGTTTCTGAGCTGTTTGAAAGTTGTCTCATGGCTCCACTCATCAACACAAAAAAGTTGTTATCTCAGTGCATACAATGCTTAGATAATACAAATAGTATACATTTCAATTTTACACCAAAGCACTTACTGCAAACCTAATGGAAACACCTTAGGTTAAATTCCCACAAAATTCTGAGATCTCTGAAAGTTATTTCATACCTGTGCACATAAAGACAAAAAAGTTGATTTCTCAGTGAATAGAATGCTTTGACATAAAAGTAGTATACATTTCAATTGTACTCAAAAGTTTTGACTGCAAACTTAATGGAAACACATTTGCTTAACTTCCCACATAGCTATGAGTAGTTTGAAAGTTGTTTCATGCCTCTGTTCATCAAGACAAAAAAGTTACTTTCTCAGTGCATACTATGTTCTGACATTAAGGTGGTATACATTTCTATTTTCCAACAAAGTGCAGAGTGCAAACCAGATGGATACATATTAAGTTAACTTCCCACATGTTTCTGAGCTGTTTCAAAGTTGTCTCATGGATCTACAAATCAAGACAAAAAAGTTGTTAACTCAGGGCATAAAATGGTTAGATAATACAAATAGTATAGATTTCAATTTTGCATCAAAGTACATGCTGGAAAACTAATGGAAACACCTTAGGGTAACTTCCCAAATGATTATGAGTATTTTGAAAGTTGTTTCATGGCTCCACTCATCAACACAAAAAAGTTGTTATCTCAGTGCATACAATGCTTAGATAATACAAATAGAATACATTTCAATTTTACACCAAAGCACTTACTGCAAACCTAATGGAAACACCTTAGGTTAACTTCCCACATGATTCTGAGATGTCTGAAAGTTGTTTCATACCTGTGCACATAAAGACAAAAAAGTTGATTTCTCAGTGAATAGAATGCTTTGACATAAAAGTAGTATACATTTCAATTGTACTCAAAAGTTCTGACTGCAAACCTAATGGAAACACCTTTGCTTAACTTCCCACATAGGTATGAGTAGTTTGAAAGTTGTTTCATGCCTCTGTTCATCAAGACAAAAAAGTTACTTTCTCAGTGCATACTATATTCTGACATTAAGGTGGTGTACATTTCAAGTTTCAACAAAGTGCAGAGTGCAAACCAGATAGATACATATTAAGTTAACTTCCCAGATGTTTCTGAGCTGTTTCAAAGTTGTCTCATGGATCTACAAATCAAGACAAAAAAGTTGTTAACTCAGGGCATAAAATGGTTAGATAATACAAATAGTATAGATTTCAATTTTGCCTCAAAGTACATGCTGGAAAACTAATGGAAACACCTTAGGTTAACTTCCCAAATGATTATGAGTATTTTGAAAGTTGTTTCATGGCTCCACACATCAACACAAAAAAGTTGTTATCTCAGTGCATACAATGCTTAGATAATACAAATAGTATACATTTCAATTTTACAACAAAGTACGTACTGCAAACTTACTGGAAACACCTTAGGTTATATTCCCACATGTTTCTGAGTTGTTTGAAAGTTGTATTATGGCTCTGAGCATCAAGACAAAAAAGTTGTTATCTCAGTGAATAGAATGCTTTGACATAAAAGTAGTATACATTTCAATTGTACACAAAAGTTCTGACTGCAAACCAAATGAAACACCTTTGCTTAACTTCCCACATAGGTATGAGTAGGTTGAAAGTTGTTTCATGCCTCTGTTCATGAAGACAAAAAAGTTACTTTCTCAGTGCATACTATGTTCTGACATTAATTTGTATACATTTCAATTTTCCACCAAAGTGCAGATAGCAAAACACAGGGATACATTTTAAGTTAACTTCCCACATGTTTCTGAGCTGTTTGAAAGTTGTTTCATGGCTCCACTCATCAACACAAAAAAGTTGTTATCTCAGTGCATACAATGCTTAGATAATACAAATAGTATACATTTCAATTTTACACCAAAGCACTTACTGCAAACCTAATGGAAACACCTTAGGTTAACTTCCCACATGATTCTGAGATGTCTTAAAGTTGTTTCATACCTGTGCACATAAAGACAAAAAAATTGATTTCTCAGTGAATAGAATGCTTTGACATAAAAGTAGTATACATTTCAATTGTACTCAAAAGTTCTGACTGCAAACCTAATGGAAACACGTTTGCTTAACATCCCACATAGGTATGAGTAGTTTGAAAGTTGTTTCATGCCTCTGTTCATCAAGACAAAAAAGTTACTTTCTCAGTGCATGCTATGTTCTGACATTAAGGTGGTATACATTTCAATTTTCCAACAAAGTGCAGAGTGCAAACCAGATGGATACATATTAAGTTAACTTCCCACATGTTTCTGAGCTGTTTGAAAGTTGTCTCATGGCTCCACTCATCAACACAAAAAAGTTATTATCTCAGTGCATACAATGCTTAGATAATACAAATACTATACATTTCAATTTTACAACAAAGTACGTACTGCAAACTTACTGGAAACACCTTAGGTTATATTCCCACATGTTTCTGAGTTGTTTGAAAGTTGTATTATGGCTCTGAGCATCAAGACAAAAAAGTTGTTATCTCAGTGCTTGCAATGCTTAGACGATACAAATAGTATACATTTTAATTTTACACCAAAGCACTTACTGCAAACCAAATGGAGACACCTTAGGTTAACTTCCCACATGATTCTGAGATGTCTGAAAGTTGTTTCATACCTGTGCACATAAAGACAAAAAAGTGATTTCTCAGTGAATAGAATGCTTTGACATAAAAGTAGTATACATTTCAATTGTACACAAAAGTTCTGACTGCAAACCTAATGGAAACACCTTTGCTTAACTTCCCACATAGGTATGAGTAGTTTCAAAGTTGTTTCATGCCTCTGTTCATCAAGACAAAAAAGTTACTTTCTCAGTGCATACTATGTTCTGACATTAAGGTGGTATACATTTCAATTTTCCAACAAAGTGCAGAGTGCAAACCAGATGGATACATATTAAATTAACTTCCCACATGTTTCTGAGCTGTTTGAAAGTTGTCTCATGGCTCCACTCATCAACACAAAAAAGTTGTTATCTCAGTGCATACAATGCTTAGATAATACAAATAGTATACATTTCAACTTTACACCAAAGCACTTACTGCAAACCTAATGGAAACACCTTAGGTTAACTTCCCACGTGATTCTGAGATGTCTGAAAGTTGTTTCATACCTGTGCACATAAAGACAAAAAAGTTGATTTCTCAGTGAATAGAATGCTTTGACATAAAAGTAGTATACATTTCAATTCTACTCAAAAGTTCTGACTGCAAACCTAATGGAAACACCTTTGCTTAACTTCCCACATAGGTATGAGTAGTTTGAAAGTTGTTTCATGCCTCTGTTCATCAAGACAAAAAAGTTACTTTCTCAGTGCATACTATATTCTGACATTAAGGTGGTGTACATTTCAAGTTTCAACAAAGTGCAGAGTGCAAACCAGATGGATACATATTAAGTTAACTTCCCACATGTTTCTGAGCTGTTTCAAAGTTGTCTCATGGATCTACAAATCAAGACAAAAAAGTTGTTAACTCAGGGCATAAAATGGTTAGATATTACAAATAGTATAGATTTCAATTTTGCCTCAAAGTACATGCTGGAAAACTAATGGAAACACCTTAGGTTAACTTCCCAAATGATTATGAGTATTTTGAAAGTTGTTTCATGGCTCCACACATCAACACAAAAAAGTTGTTATCTCAGTGCATACAATGCTTAGATAATACAAATAGTATACATTTCAATTTTACAACAAAGTACGTACTGCAAACTTACTGGAAACACCTTAGGTTATATTCCCACATGTTTCTGAGTTGTTTGAAAGTTGTATTATGGCTCTGAGCATCAAGACAAAAAAGTTGTTATCTCAGTGAATAGAATGCTTTGACATAAAAGTAGTATACATTTCAATTGTACACAAAAGTTCTGACTGCAAACCAAATGAAACACCTTTGCTTAACTTCCCACATAGGTATGAGTAGGTTGAAAGTTGTTTCATGCCTCTGTTCATGAAGACAAAAAAGTTACTTTCTCAGTGCATACTATGTTCTGACATTAATTTGTATACATTTCAATTTTCCACCAAAGTGCAGATTGCAAAACACAGGGATACATTTTAAGTTAACTTCCCACATGTTTCTGAGCTGTTTGAAAGTTGTTTCATGGCTCCACTCATCAACACAAAAAAGTTGTTATCTCAGTGCATACAATGCTTAGATAATACAAATAGTATACATTTCAATTTTACACCAAAGCACATTACTGCAAACCTAATGGAAACACCTTAGGTTAACTTCCCACATGATTCTGAGATGTCTTAAAGTTGTTTCATACCTGTGCACATAAAGACAAAAAAATTGATTTCTCAGTGAATAGAATGCTTTGACATAAAAGTAGTATACATTTCAATTGTACTCAAAAGTTCTGACTGCAAACCTAATGGAAACACGTTTGCTTAACATCCCACATAGGTATGAGTAGTTTGAAAGTTGTTTCATGCCTCTGTTCATCAAGACAAAAAAGTTACTTTCTCAGTGCATGCTATGTTCTGACATTAAGGTGGTATACATTTCAATTTTCCAACAAAGTGCAGAGTGCAAACCAGATGGATACATATTAAGTTAACTTCCCACATGTTTCTGAGCTGTTTGAAAGTTGTCTCATGGCTCCACTCATCAACACAAAAAAGTTGTTATCTCAGTGCATACAATGCTTAGATAATACAAATACTATACATTTCAATTTTACAACAAAGTACGTACTGCAAACTTACTGGAAACACCTTAGGTTATATTCCCACATGTTTCTGAGTTGTTTGAAAGTTGTATTATGGCTCTGAGCATCAAGACAAAAAAGTTGTTATCTCAGTGCTTGCAATGCTTAGACGATACAAATAGTATACATTTTAATTTTACACCAAAGCACTTACTGCAAACCAAATGGAGACACCTTAGGTTAACTTCCCACATGATTCTGAGATGTCTGAAAGTTGTTTCATACCTGTGCACATAAAGACAAAAAAGTGATTTCTCAGTGAATAGAATGCTTTGACATAAAAGTAGTATACATTTCAATTGTACACAAAAGTTCTGACTGCAAACCTAATGGAAACACCTTTGCTTAACTTCCCACATAGGTATGAGTAGTTTCAAAGTTGTTTCATGCCTCTGTTCATCAAGACAAAAAAGTTACTTTCTCAGTGCATACTATGTTCTGACATTAAGGTGGTATACATTTCAATTTTCCAACAAAGTGCAGAGTGCAAACCAGATGGATACATATTAAATTAACTTCCCACATGTTTCTGAGCTGTTTGAAAGTTGTCTCATGGCTCCACTCATCAACACAAAAAAGTTGTTATCTCAGTGCATACAATGCTTAGATAATACAAATAGTATACATTTCAACTTTACACCAAAGCACTTACTGCAAACCTAATGGAAACACCTTAGGTTAACTTCCCACGTGATTCTGAGATGTCTGAAAGTTGTTTCATACCTGTGCACATAAAGACAAAAAAGTTGATTTCTCAGTGAATAGAATGCTTTGACATAAAAGTAGTATACATTTCAATTGTGCTCAAAAGTTCTGACTGCAAACCTAATGGAAACACCTTTGTTTAACTTCCCACATAGGTATGAGTAGTTTGAAAGTTGTTTCATGCCTCTGTTCATCAAGACAAAAAAGTTACTTTCTCAGTGCATACTATGTTCTGACATTAAGGTGGTATACATTCCTATTTTCCAACAAAGTGCAGAGTGCAAACCAGATGGATACATATTAAGTTAACTTCCCACATGTTTCTGAGCTGTTTCAAAGTTGTCTCATGGATCTACAAATCAAGACAAAAAAGTTGTTAACTCAGGGCATAAAATGGTTAGATAATACAAATAGTATAGATTTCAATTTTGCATCAAAGTACATGCTGGAAAACTAATGGAAACACCTTAGGGTAACTTCCCAAATGATTATGAGTATTTTGAAAGTTGTTTCATGGCTCCACACATCAACACAAAAAAGTTGTTTTCTCAGAGCATACAAAGCTTTGAAAATACAAATACTGTACATTTCAATTTTACACCAAAGCACTTACTGCAAAGCTAATGGAAACACCTTAGGTTAACTTCCCACATGATTCTGAGATGTCTGAAAGTTGTTTCATACCTGTGCACATAAAGACAAAAAAGTTGATTTCTCAGTGAATAGAATGCTTTGACATAAGCATAACCACTCAAATGTACTCAAAAGTTCTAACTGCAAACCTAATGGAAACACCTTTGCTTAACTTCCCACATAGGTATGAGTAGTTTGAAAGTTATTTCATGCCTCTGTTCATCAAGACAAAAAAGTTACTTTCTCAGTGCATACTATGTTCTGAGATTAAGTTGTATACATTTCAGTTTTCCACCAGAGTGCAGATTAAAATTACAGGGATACATTTTATGTTAACTTCCCACATCTTTCTGAGCTGTTTGAAAGTTGTCTCAAGGCTCCACTCATCAACACAAAAAAGTTGTTATCTCAGTGCATACAATGCTTAGATAATACAAATAGTATACATTTCAACTTTACACCAAAGCACTTACTGCAAACCTAATTGAAACACCTTAGGTTAACTTCCCACATGATTCTGAGATGTCTGAAAGTTGTTTCATACCTGTGCACATAAAGACAAAAAAGTTGATTTCTCAGTGAATAGAATGCTTTGACATAAAAGTAGTATACATTTCAATTGTACTCAAAAGTTCTGACTGCAAACCTAATGGAAACACCTTTGCTTAACTTCCCACATAGGTATGAGTAGTTGGAAAGTTGTTTCATGCCTCTGTTCATCAAGACAAAAAAGTTACTTTCTCAGTGCATACTATGTTCTGACATTAAGTTGTATACATTTCAGTTTTCCACCAAAGTGCAGATTGCAAATTAGAGGGATACATTTTAAGTTAACTTCCCACATCTTTCTGAGCTGTTTGAAAGTTGTCTCATGGCTCCACTCATCAACACAAAAAAGTTGTTATCTCAGTGCATACAATGCTTAGATAATACAAATAGTATACATTTCAACTTTACACCAAAGCACTTACTGGAAACCTAATTGAAACACCTTAGGTTAACTTCCCACATGATTCTGAGATGTCTGAAAGTTGTTTCATACCTGTGCACATAAAGACAAAAAAGTTGATTTCTCAGTGAATAGAATGCTTTGACATAAAAGTAGTATACATTTCAATTGTACTCAAAAGTTCTGACTGCAAACCTAATGAAAACACCTTTGCTTAACTTCCCACATAGGTATGAGTAGTTTGAAAGTTGTTTCATGCCTCTGTTCATCAAGACAAAAAAGTTACTTTCTCAGTGCATACTATGTTCTGAAATTAAGTTGTATACATTTCAGTTTTCCACCAAAGTGCAGATTGCAAACCAGAGGGATACATTTTAAGTTAACTTCCCACATGTTTCTGAGCTGTTTGAAAGTTGTCTCATGGCTCCACTCATCAACACAAAAAAGTTGTTATCTCAGTGCATACAATGCTTAGATAATACAAATAGTATACATTTCAACTTTACACCAAAGCACTTACTGCAAACCTAATGGAAACACCTTAGGTTAACTTCCCACGTGATTCTGAGATGTCTGAAAGTTGTTTCATACCTGTGCACATAAAGACAAAAAAGTTGATTTCTCAGTGCATAGAATGCTTTGACATAAAAGTAGTATACATTTCAATTGTACTCAAAAGTTCTGACTGCAAACCTAATGGAAACACCTTTGCTTAACTTCCCACATAGGTATGAGTAGTTTGAAAGTTGTTTCATGCCTCTGTTCATCAAGACAAAAAAGTTACTTTCTCAGTGCATACTATGTTCTGACATTAAGGTGGTATACATTTCTATTTTCCAACAAAGTGCACAGTGCAAACCAGAAGGATACATATTAAGTTAACTTCCCACATGTTTCTGAGGTGTTTTAAAGTTGTCTCATGGCTCCACTCATCAACACAAAAAAGTTGTTATCTCAGTGCATACAATGCTTAGATAATACAAATAGAATACATTTCAATTTTACACCAAAGCACTTACTGCAAACCTAATGGAAACACCTTAGGTTAACTTCCCACATGATTCTGAGATGTCTGAAAGTTGTTTCATACCTGTGCACATAAAGACAAAAAAGTTGATTTCTCAGTGAATAGAATGCTTTGACATAAAAGTAGTGTACATTTCAATTCTACTCAAAAGTTCTGACTGCAAACCTAATGGAAACACCTTTGCTTAACTTCCCACATAGGTATGAGTAGTTTGAAAGTTGTTTCATGCCTCTGTTCATCAAGACAAAAAAGTTACTTTCTCAGTGCATACTATATTCTGACATTAAGGTGGTGTACATTTCAATTTTCAACAAAGTGCAGAGTGCAAACCAGATGGATACATATTAAGTTAACTTCCCACATGTTTCTGAGCTGTTTCAAAGTTGTCTCATGGATCTACAAATCAAGACAAAAAAGTTGTTAACTCAGGGCATAAAATGGTTAGATAATACAAATAGTATAGATTTCAATTTTGCCTCAAAGTACATGCTGGAAAACTAATGGAAACACCTTAGGTTAACTTCCCAAATGATTATGAGTATTTTGAAAGTTGTTTCATGGCTCCACACATCAACACAAAAAGTTGTTATCTCAGTGCATACAATGCTTAGATAATACAAATAGTATACATTTCAATTTTACAACAAAGTACGTACTGCAAACTTACTGGAAACACCTTAGGTTATATTCCCACATGTTTCTGAGTTGTTTGAAAGTTGTATTATGGCTCTGAGCATCAAGACAAAAAAGTTGTTATCTCAGTGAATAGAATGCTTTGACATAAAAGTGGTATACATTTCAATTGTACACAAAAGTTCTGACTGCAAACCAAATGAAACACCTTTGCTTAACTTCCCACATAGGTATGAGTAGGTTGAAAGTTGTTTCATGCCTCTGTTCATGAAGACAAAAAAGTTACTTTCTCAGTGCATACTATGTTCTGACATTAATTTGTATACATTTCAATTTTCCACCAAAGTGCAGATTGCAAAACACAGGGATACATTTTAAGTTAACTTCCCACATGTTTCTGAGCTGTTTGAAAGTTGTTTCATGGCTCCACTCATCAACACAAAAAAGTTGTTATCTCAGTGCATACAATGCTTAGATAATACAAATAGTATACATTTCAATTTTACACCAAAGCACTTACTGCAAATCTAATGGAAACACCTTAGGTTAACTTCCCACATGATTCTGAGATGTCTTAAAGTTGTTTCATACCTGTGCACATAAAGACAAAAAAATTGATTTCTCAGTGAATAGAATGCTTTGACATAAAAGTAGTATACATTTCAATTGTACTCAAAAGTTCTGACTGCAAACCTAATGGAAACACGTTTGCTTAACATCCCACATAGGTATGAGTAGTTTGAAAGTTGTTTCATGCCTCTGTTCATCAAGACAAAAAAGTTACTTTCTCAGTGCATGCTATGTTCTGACATTAAGGTGGTATACATTTCAATTTTCCAACAAAGTGCAGAGTGCAAACCAGATGGATACATATTAAGTTAACTTCCCACATGTTTCTGAGCTGTTTGAAAGTTGTCTCATGGCTCCACTCATCAACACAAAAAAGTTGTTATCTCAGTGCATACAATGCTTAGATAATACAAATACTATACATTTCAATTTTACAACAAAGTACGTACTGCAAACTTACTGGAAACACCTTAGGTTATATTCCCACATGTTTCTGAGTTGTTTGAAAGTTGTATTATGGCTCTGAGCATCAAGACAAAAAAGTTGTTATCTCAGTGCTTGCAATGCTTAGACAATACAAATAGTATACATTTTAATTTTACACCAAAGCACTTACTGCAAACCAAATGGAGACACCTTAGGTTAACTTCCCACATGATTCTGAGATGTCTGAAAGTTGTTTCATACCTGTGCACATAAAGACAAAAAAGTGATTTCTCAGTGAATAGAATGCTTTGACATAAAAGTAGTATACATTTCAATTGTACACAAAAGTTCTGACTGCAAACCTAATGGAAACACCTTTGCTTAACTTCCCACATAGGTATGAGTAGTTTGAAAGTTGTTTCATGCCTCTGTTCATCAAGACAAATAAGTTACTTTCTCAGTGCATACTATATTCTGACATTAAGGTGGTGTACATTTCAATTTTCAACAAAGTGCAGAGTGCAAACCAGATGGATACATATTAAGTTAACTTCCCACATGTTTCTGAGCTGTTTCAAAGTTGTCTCATGGATCTACAAATCAAGACAAAAAAGTTGTTAACTCAGGGCATAAAATGGTTAGATAATACAAATAGTATAGATTTCAATTTTGCCTCAAAGTACATGCTGGAAAACTAATGGAAACACCTTAGGTTAACTTCCCAAATGATTATGAGTATTTTGAAAGTTGTTTCATGGCTCCACTCATCAACACAAAAAGTTGTTATCTCAGTGCATACAATGCTTAGATAATACAAATAGTATACATTTCAATTTTACAACAAAGTACGTACTGCAAACTTACTGGAAACACCTTAGGTTATATTCCCACATGTTTCTGAGTTGTTTGAAAGTTGTATTATGGCTCTGAGCATCAAGACAAAAAAGTTGTTATCTCAGTGAATAGAATGCTTTGACATAAAAGTGGTATACATTTCAATTGTACACAAAAGTTCTGACTGCAAACCAAATGAAACACCTTTGCTTAACTTCCCACATAGGTATGAGTAGGTTGAAAGTTGTTTCATGCCTCTGTTCATGAAGACAAAAAAGTTACTTTCTCAGTGCATACTATGTTCTGACATTAATTTGTATACATTTCAATTTTCCACCAAAGTGCAGATTGCAAAACACAGGGATACATTTTAAGTTAACTTCCCACATGTTTCTGAGCTGTTTGAAAGTTGTTTCATGGCTCCACTCATCAACACAAAAAAGTTGTTATCTCAGTGCATACAATGCTTAGATAATACAAATAGTATACATTTCAATTTTACACCAAAGCACTTACTGCAAACCTAATGGAAACACCTTAGGTTAACTTCCCACATGATTCTGAGATGTCTTAAAGTTGTTTCATACCTGTGCATATAAAGACAAAAAAATTGATTTCTCAGTGAATAGAATGCTTTGACATAAAAGTAGTATACATTTCAATTGTACTCAAAAGTTCTGACTGCAAACCTAATGGAAACACGTTTGCTTAACATCCCACATAGGTATGAGTAGTTTGAAAGTTGTTTCATGCCTCTGTTCATCAAGACAAAAAAGTTACTTTCTCAGTGCATGCTATGTTCTGACATTAAGGTGGTATACATTTCAATTTTCCAACAAAGTGCAGAGTGCAAACCAGATGGATACATATTAAGTTAACTTCCCACATGTTTCTGAGCTGTTTGAAAGTTGTCTCATGGCTCCACTCATCAACACAAAAAAGTTGTTATCTCAGTGCATACAATGCTTAGATAATACAAATACTATACATTTCAATTTTACAACAAAGTACGTACTGCAAACTTACTGGAAACACCTTAGGTTATATTCCCACATGTTTCTGAGTTGTTTGAAAGTTGTATTATGGCTCTGAGCATCAAGACAAAAAAGTTGTTATCTCAGTGCTTGCAATGCTTAGACAATACAAATAGTATACATTTTAATTTTACACCAAAGCACTTACTGCAAACCAAATGGAGACACCTTAGGTTAACTTCCCACATGATTCTGAGATGTCTGAAAGTTGTTTCATACCTGTGCACATAAAGACAAAAAAGTGATTTCTCAGTGAATAGAATGCTTTGACATAAAAGTAGTATACATTTCAATTGTACACAAAAGTTCTGACTGCAAACCTAATGGAAACACCTTTGCTTAACTTCCCACATAGGTATGAGTAGTTTCAAAGTTGTTTCATGCCTCTGTTCATCAAGACAAAAAAGTTACTTTCTCAGTGCATACTATGTTCTGACATTAAGGTGGTATACATTTCAATTTTCCAACAAAGTGCAGAGTGCAAACCAGATGGATACATATTAAATTAACTTCCCACATGTTTCTGAGCTGTTTGAAAGTTGTCTCATGGCTCCACTCATCAACACAAAAAAGTTGTTATCTCAGTGCATACAATGCTTAGATAATACAAATAGTATACATTTCAATTTTACACCAAAGCACTTACTGCAAACCTAATGGAAACACCTTAGGTTAACTTCCCACATGATTCTGAGATGTCTGAAAGTTGTTTCATACCTGTGCACATAAAGACAAAAAAGTTGATTTCTCAGTGAACAGAATGCTTTGACATAAAAGTAGTATACATTTCAATTGTACTCAAAAGTTCTGACTGCAAACTTAATGGAAACACATTTGCTTAACTTCCCACATAGCTATGGGTAGTTTGAAAGTTTTTTCATGCCTCTGTTCATCAAGACAAAAAAGTTACTTTCTCAGTGCATGCTATGTTCTGACATTAAGGTGGTATACATTTCAATTTTCCAACAAAGTGCAGAGTGCAAACCAGATCGATACATATTAAGTTAACTTCCCACATGTTTCTGAGCTGTTTCAAAGTTGTCTCATGGATCTACAAATCAAGACAAAAAAGTTGTTAACTCAGGGCATAAAATGGTTAGATAATACAAATAGTGTAGATTTCAATTTTGCCTCGAAGTACATGCTGGAAAACTAATGGAAACACCTTAGGGTAACTTCCCAAATGATTATGAGTATTTTGAAAGTTGTTTCATGGCTCCACACATCAACACAAAAAAGTTGTTTTCTCATTGCATACAAAGCTTTGAAAATACAAATACTGTACATTTCAATTTTACACCAAAGCACTTACTGCAAACCGAATGGAAACACCTTAGGTTAACTTCCCACATAATTCTGAGATGTCTGAAAGTTGTTTCATACCTGTGCACATAAAGACAAAAAAGTTGATTTCTCAGTGAATAGAATGCTTTGACATAAAAGTAGTATACATTTCAATTGTACTCAAAAGTTCTGAGTGCAAACCTAATGGAAACACTTTTACTTAACTTCCCACATAGGTATGAGTAGTTTGAAAGTTGTTTCATGCCTCTGTTCATCAAGACAAAAAATGTTACTTTCTCAGTGCATTCTATGTTCTGACATTAAGGTGGTATACATTTCAATTTTCCAACAAAGTGCAGAGTGCAAACCAGATGGATACATATTAAGTTAACTTCCCACAAGTTTCTGAGCTGTTTGAAAGTTGTCTCATGGCTCCACTCATCAACACAAAAAAGTTGTTATCTCAGTGCATACAATGCTTAGATAATACAAATAGTATACATTTCAATTTTACACCAAAGCACTTCCTGCAAACCTAATGGAAACACCTTAGGTTAAATTCCCACAAAATTCTGAGATCTCTGAAAGTTATTTCATACCTGTGCACATAAAGACAAAAAAGTTGATTTCTCAGTGAATAGAATGCTTTGACATAAAAGTAGTATACATTTCAATTGTACTCAAAAGTTTTGACTGCAAACTTAATGGAAACACATTTGCTTAACTTCCCACATAGCTATGAGTAGTTTGAAAGTTGTTTCATGCCTCTGTTCATCAAGACAAAAAAGTTACTTTCTCAGTGCATACTATGTTCTGAGATTAAGGTGGTATACATTTCAATTTTCCAACAAAGTGCAGAGTGCAAACCAGATGGATACATATTAAGTTAACTTCCCACATGTTTCTGAGCTGTTTCAAAGTTGTCTCATGGATCTACAAATCAAGACAAAAATATTGTTAACTCAGGGCATAAAATGGTTAGATAATACAAATAGTATAGATTTCAATTTTGCCTCAAAGTACATGCTGGAAAACTAATGGAAACACCTTAGGGTAACTTCCCAAATGATTATGAGTATTTTGAAAGTTGTTTCATAGCTCCACACATCAACACAAAAAAGTTGTTTTCTCAGTGCATACAATGCTTAGATAATACAAATAGTATACATTTCAACTTTTCACCATAGCACTTACTGCAAACCTAATGGAAACACCTTAGGTTAACTTCCCACATGATTCTGAGATGTCTGAAAGTTGTTTCATACCTGTGCACATAAAGACAAAAAAGTTGATTTCTCAGTGAATAGAATGGTTTGACATAAAAGTAGTATACATTTCAATTGTACACAAAAGTTCTGACTGCAAACCAAATGAAACACCTTTGCTTAACTTCCCACATAGGTATGAGTAGTTTGAAAGTTGTTTCATGCCTCTGTTCATGAAGACAAAAAAGTTACTTTCTCAGTGCATTCTATGTTCTGACATTAATTTGTATACATTTCAATTTTCCACCAAAGTGCAGATTGCAAAACACAGGGATACATTTTAAGTTAACTTCCCACATGTTTCTGAGCTGTTTGAAAGTTGTCTCATGGCTCCACTCATCAACACAAAAAAGTTGTTATCTCAGTGCATACAATGCTTAGATAATACAAATAGTATACATTTCAATTTTACACCAAAGCACTTACTGCAAACCTAATGGAAACACCTTAGGTTAACTTCCCACATGATTCTGAGATGTCTTAAAGTTGTTTCATACCTGTGGACATTAAGACAAAAAAATTGATTTCTCAGTGAATAGAATGCTTTGACATAAAAGTAGTATACATTTCAATTGTACTCAAAAGTTCTGACTGCAAACCTAATGGAAACACCTTTGCTTAACATCCCACATAGGTATGAGTAGTTTGAAAGTTGTTTCATGCCTCTGTTCATCACGACAAAAAAGTTACTTTCTCAGTGCATGCTATGTTCTGACATTAAGGTGGTATACATTTCAATTTTCCAACAAAGTGCAGAGTGCAAACCAGATGGATACATATTAAGTTAACTACCCACATGTTTCTGAGCTGTTTGAAAGTTGTCTCATGGCTCCACTCATCAACACAAAAAAGTTGTTATCTCAGTGCATACAATGCTTAGATAATACAAATAGTATACATTTCAACTTTACACCAAAGCACTTACTGCAAACCTAATGGAAACACCTTAGGTTAACTTCCCACGTGATTCTGAGATCTCTGAAAGTGGTTTCATACCTGTGCACATAAAGACAAAAAAGTTGATTTCTCAGTGCATAGAATGCTTTGACATAAAAGTAGTATACATTTCAATTGTACTCAAAAGTTCTGACTGCAAACCTAATGGAAACACCTTTGCTTAACTTCCCACATAGGTATGAGTAGTTTGAAAGTTGTTTCATGCCTCTGTTCATCAAGACAAAAAAGTTACTTTCTCAGTGCATACTATGTTCTGAAATTAAGTTGTATACATTTCAGTTTTCCACCAAAGTGCAGATTGCACACCAGAGGGATACATATTAAGTTAACTTCCCACATGTTTCTGAGGTGTTTTAAAGTTGTCTCATGGCTCCACTCATCAACACAAAAAAGTTGTTATCTCAGTGCATACAAGGCTTAGATAATACAAATAGAATACATTTCAATTTTACACCAAAGCACTTACTGCAAACCTAATGGAAACACCTTAGGTTAACTTCCCACATGATTCTGAGATGTCTGAAAGTTGTTTCATACCTGTGCACATAAAGACAAAAAAGTTGATTTCTCAGTGAATAGAATGCTTTGACATAAAAGTAGTATACATTTCAATTGTACTCAAAAGTTCTGACTGCAAACCTAATGGAAACACCTTTGCTTAACTTCCCACATAGGTATGAGTAGTTTGAAAGTTGTTTCATGCCTCTGTTCATCAAGACAAAAAAGTTACTTTCTCAGTGCATACTATGTTCTGACATTAAGGTGGTATACATTTCTATTTTCCAACAAAGTGCAGAGTGCAAACCAGATGGATACATATTAAGTTAACTTCCCACATGTTTCTGAGCTGTTTCAAAGTTGTCTCATGGATCTACAAATCAAGACAAAAAAGTTGTTAACTCAGGGCATAAAATGGTTAGATAATACAAATAGTATAGATTTCAATTTTGCATCAAAGTACATGCTGGAAAACTAATGGAAACACCTTAGGGTAACTTCCCAAATGATTATGAGTATTTTGAAAGTTGTTTCATGGCTCCACACATCAACACAAAAAAGTTGTTTTCTCAGAGCATACAAAGCTTTGAAAATACAAATACTGTACATTTCAATTTTACACCAAAGCACTTACTGCAAAGCTAATGGAAACACCTTAGGTTAACTTCCCACATGATTCTGAGATGTCTGAAAGTTGTTTCATACCTGTGCACATAAAGACAAAAAAGTTGATTTCTCAGTGAATAGAATGCTTTGACATAAGCATAACCACTCAAATGTACTCAAAAGTTCTAACTGCAAACCTAATGGAAACACCTTTGCTTAACTTCCCACATAGGTATGAGTAGTTTGAAAGTTATTTCATGCCTCTGTTCATCAAGACAAAAAAGTTACTTTCTCAGTGCATACTATGTTCTGAGATTAAGTTGTATACATTTCAGTTTTCCACCAGAGTGCAGATTAAAATTACAGGGATACATTTTATGTTAACTTCCCACATCTTTCTGAGCTGTTTGAAAGTTGTCTCATGGCTCCACTCATCAACACGAAAAAGTTGTTATCTCAGTGCATACAATGCTTAGATAATACAAATAGTATACATTTCAACTTTACACCAAAGCACTTACTGCAAACCTAATTGAAACACCTTAGGTTAACTTCCCACATGATTCTGAGATGTCTGAAAGTTGTTTCATACCTGTGCACAGAAAGACAAAAAAGTTGATTTCTCAGTGAATAGAATGCTTTGACATAAAAGTAGTATACATTTCAATTGTACTCAAAAGTTCTGACTGCAAACCTAATGGAAACACCTTTGCTTAACTTCCCACATAGGTATGAGTAGTTGGAAAGTTGTTTCATGCCTCTGTTCATCAAGACAAAAAAGTTACTTTCTCAGTGCATACTATGTTCTGACATTAAGTTGTATACATTTCAGTTTTCCACCAAAGTGCAGATTGCAAATTAGAGGGATACATTTTAAGTTAACTTCCCACATCTTTCTGAGCTGTTTGAAAGTTGTCTCATGGCTCCACTCATCAACACAAAAAAGTTGTTATCTCAGTGCATACAATGCTTAGATAATACAAATAGTATACATTTCAACTTTACACCAAAGCACTTACTGGAAACCTAATTGAAACACCTTAGGTTAACTTCCCACATGATTCTGAGATGTCTGAAAGTTGTTTCATACCTGTGCACATAAAGACAAAAAAGTTGATTTCTCAGTGAATAGAATGCTTTGACATAAAAGTAGTATACATTTCAATTGTACTCAAAAGTTCTGACAGCAAACCTAATGAAAACACCTTTGCTTAACTTCCCACATAGGTATGAGTAGTTTGAAAGTTGTTTCATGCCTCTGTTCATCAAGACAAAAAAGTTACTTTCTCAGTGCATACTATGTTCTGAAATTAAGTTGTATACATTTCAGTTTTCCACCAAAGTGCAGATTGCAAACCAGAGGGATACATTTTAAGTTAACTTCCCACATGTTTCTGAGCTGTTTGAAAGTTGTCTCATGGCTCCACTCATCAACACAAAAAAGTTGTTATCTCAGTGCATACAATGCTTAGATAATACAAATAGTATACATTTCAACTTTACACCAAAGCACTTACTGCAAACCTAATGGAAACACCTTAGGTTAACTTCCCACGTGATTCTGAGATGTCTGAAAGTTGTTTCATACCTGTGCACATAAAGACAAAAAAGTTGATTTCTCAGTGAATAGAATGCTTTGACATAAAAGCAGTATACATTTCAATTGTACTCAAAAGTTCTGACTGCAAACCTAATGGAAACACCTTTGCTTAACTTCCCACATAGGTATGAGTAGTTTGAAAGTTGTTTCATGCCTCTGTTCATCAAGACAAAAAAGTTACTTTCTCAGTGCATACTATGTTCTGACATTAAGGTGGTATACATTTCTATTTTCCAACAAAGTGCACAGTGCAAACCAGAAGGATACATATTAAGTTAACTTCCCACATGTTTCTGAGGTGTTTTAAAGTTGTCTCATGGCTCCACTCATCAACACAAAAAAGTTGTTATCTCAGTGCATACAATGCTTAGATAATACAAATAGAATACATTTCAATTTTACACCAAAGCACTTACTGCAAACCTAATGGAAACACCTTAGGTTAACTTCCCACATGATTCTGAGATGTCTGAAAGTTGTTTCATACCTGTGCACATAAAGACAAAAAAGTTGATTTCTCAGTGAATAGAATGCTTTGACATAAAAGTAGTATACATTTCAATTCTACTCAAAAGTTCTGACTGCAAACCTAATGGAAACACCTTTGCTTAACTTCCCACATAGGTATGAGTAGTTTGAAAGTTGTTTCATGCCTCTGTTCATCAAGACAAAAAAGTTACTTTCTCAGTGCATACTATATTCTGACATTAAGGTGGTGTACATTTCAATTTTCAACAAAGTGCAGAGTGCAAACCAGATGGATACATATTAAGTTAACTTCCCACATGTTTCTGAGCTGTTTCAAAGTTGTCTCATGGATCTACAAATCAAGACAAAAAAGTTGTTAACTCAGGGCATAAAATGGTTAGATAATACAAATAGTATAGATTTCAATTTTGCCTCAAAGTACATGCTGGAAAACTAATGGAAACACCTTAGGTTAACTTCCCAAATGATTATGAGTATTTTGAAAGTTGTTTCATGGCTCCACACATCAACACAAAAAAGTTGTTATCTCAGTGCGTACAATGCTTAGATAATACAAATAGTATACATTTCAATTTTACAACAAAGTACGTACTGCAAACTTACTGGAAACACCTTAGGTTATATTCCCACATGTTTCTGAGTTGTTTGAAAGTTGTATTATGGCTCTGAGCATCAAGACAAAAAAGTTGTTATCTCAGTGAATAGAATGCTTTGACATAAAAGTAGTATACATTTCAATTGTACACAAAAGTTCTGACTGCAAACCAAATGAAACACCTTTGCTTAACTTCCCACATAGGTATGAGTAGGTTGAAAGTTGTTTCATGCCTCTGTTCATGAAGACAAAAAAGTTACTTTCTCAGTGCATACTATGTTCTGACATTAATTTGTATACATTTCAATTTTCCACCAAAGTGCAGATTGCAAAACACAGGGATACATTTTAAGTTAACTTCCCACATGTTTCTGAGCTGTTTGAAAGTTGTTTCATGGCTCCACTCATCAACACAAAAAAGTTGTTATCTCAGTGCATACAATGCTTAGATAATACAAATAGTATACATTTCAATTTTACACCAAAGCACTTACTGCAAACCTAATGGAAACACCTTAGGTTAACTTCCCACATGATTCTGAGATGTCTTAAAGTTGTTTCATACCTGTGCACATAAAGACAAAAAAATTGATTTCTCAGTGAATAGAATGCTTTGACATAAAAGTAGTATACATTTCAATTGTACTCAAAAGTTCTGACTGCAAACCTAATGGAAACACGTTTGCTTAACATCCCACATAGGTATGAGTAGTTTGAAAGTTGTTTCATGCCTCTGTTCATCAAGACAAAAAAGTTACTTTCTCAGTGCATACTATGTTCTGACATTAAGGTGGTATACATTTCAATTTTCCAACAAAGTGCAGAGTGCAAACCAGATGGATACATATTAAGTTAACTTCCCACATGTTTCTGAGCTGTTTGAAAGTTGTCTCATGGCTCCACTCATCAACACAAAAAAGTTGTTATCTCAGTGCATACAATGCTTAGATAATACAAATAGTATACTTTTCAATTTTACACCAAAGCACTTACTGCAAACCTAATGGAAACACCTTAGGTTAAATTCCCACAAAATTCTGAGATCTCTGAAAGTTATTTCATACCTGTGCACATAAAGACAAAAAAGTTGATTTCTCAGTGAATAGAATGCTTTGACATAAAAGTAGTATACATTTCAATTGTACTCAAAAGTTTTGACTGCAAACTTAATGGAAACACATTTGCTTAACTGCCCACATAGCTATGAGTAGTTTGAAAGTTGTTTCATGCCTCTGTTCATCAAGACAAAAAAGTTACTTTCTCAGTGCATACTATGTTCTGACATTAAGGTGGTATACATTTCAATTTTCCAACAAAGTGCAGAGTGCAAACCAGATGGATACATATTAAGTTAACTTCCCACATGTTTCTGAGCTGTTTCAAAGTTGTCTCATGGATCTACAAATCAAGACAAAAATATTGTTAACTCAGGGCATAAAATGGTTAGATAATACAAATAGTATAGATTTCAATTTTGCCTCAAAGTACATGCTGGAAAACTAATGGAAACACCTTAGGGTAACTTCCCAAATGATTATGAGTATTTTGAAAGTTGTTTCATAGCTCCACACATCAACACAAAAAAGTTGTTTTCTCAGTGCATACAATGCTTAGATAATACAAATAGTATACATTTCATCTTTTCACCATAGCACTTACTGCAAACCTAATGGAAACACCTTAGGTTAACTTCCCACATGATTCTGAGATGTCTGAAAGTTGTTTCATACCTGTGCACATAAAGACAAAAAAGTTGATTTCTCAGTGAATAGAATGGTTTGACATAAAAGTAGTATACATTTCAATTGTACACAAAAGTTCTGACTGCAAACCAAATGAAACACCTTTGCTTAACTTCCCACATAGGTATGAGTAGTTTGAAAGTTGTTTCATGCCTCTGTTCATGAAGACAAAAAAGTTACTTTCTCAGTGCATTCTATGTTCTGACATTAATTTGTATACATTTCAATTTTCCACCAAAGTGCAGATTGCAAAACACAGGGATACATTTTAAGTTAACTTCCCACATGTTTCTGAGCTGTTTGAAAGTTGTTTCATGGCTCCACTCATCAACACAAAAAAGTTGTTATCTCAGTGCATACAATGCTTAGATAATACAAATAGTATACATTTCAATTTTACAACAAAGTACGTACTGCAAACTTACTGGAAACACCTTAGGTTATATTCCCACATGTTTCTGAGTTGTTTGAAAGTTGTATTATGGCTCTGAGCATCAAGACAAAAAAGTTGTTATCTCAGTGCTTGCAATGCTTAGACAATACAAATAGTATACATTTTAATTTTACACCAAAGCACTTACTGCAAACCAAATGGAGACACCTTAGGTTAACTTCCCACATGATTCTGAGATGTCTGAAAGTTGTTTCATACCTGTGCACATAAAGACAAAAAAGTTGATTTCTCAGTGAATAGAATGCTTTGACATAAAAGTAGTATACATTTCAATTGTACACAAAAGTTCTGACTGCAAACTTAATGGAAACACCTTTGCTTAACTTCCCACATAGGTATGAGTAGTTTCAAAGTTGTTTCATGCCTCTGTTCATCAAGACAAAAAAGTTACTTTCTCAGTGCATGCTATGTTCTGACATTAAGGTGGTATACATTTCAATTTTCCAACAAAGTGCAGAGTGCAAACCAGATGGATACATATTAAGTTAACTTCCCACATGTTTCTGAGCTGTTTCAAAGTTGTCTCATGGATCTACAAATCAAGACAAAAAAGTTGTTAACTCAGGGCATAAAATGGTTAGATAATACAAATAGTGTAGATTTCAATTTTGCCTCGAAGTACATGCTGGAAACCTAATGGAAACACCTTAGGTTAACTTCCCAAATGATTATGAGTATTTTGAAAGTTGTTTCATGGCTCCACACATCAACACAAAAAAGTTGTTATCTCAGTGCATACAATGCTTAGATAATACAAATAGTATACATTTCAATTTTACAACAAAGTACTTACTGCAAACCTAATGGAAACACCTTAGGTTATTTCCCACATGTTTCTGAGTTCTTTGAAAGTTGTATTATGGCTGTGAACATCAAGACAAAAAAGTTGTTTTCTCAGTGCACACAATGCTTTGAAAATGCAAATACTGTACATTTCAATTTTGCACCAAAGCACTTACTGCAAACCTAATGAAACACCTTAGGTTAACTTCCCACATGAGTATGAGTAGTTTGAAAGTTGTTTCATGCCTCTGTTCATCAAGACAAAAAAGTTACTTTCTCAGTGCATACTATGTTCTGACATTAAGTTGTAAACATTTCAGTTTTCCACCAAAGTGCAGATTGCAAACCAGAGGGATACATTTTAAGTTAACTTCCCACATGTTTCTGAGCTGTTTGAAAGTTGTCTCATGGCTCCACTCATCAACACAAAAAAGTTGTTATCTCAGTGCATACAATGCTTAGATAATACAAATAGTATATATTTCAATTTTACACCAAAGCACTTACTGCAAACCTAATGGAAACACCTTAGGTTAACTTCCCACATGATTCTGAGATGTCTGAAAGTTGTTTCATACCTGTGCACATAAAGACAAAAAAGTTGATTTTTCAGTGAATAGAATGCTTTAACATAAAAGTAGTATACATTTCAATTTTACACAAAAGCACTTACTGCAAACCTAATGGAAACAGCTTAGGTTATCTTCCCACATGATTCTGAGATGTCTGAAAGTTGTTTCATACCTGTGCACATAAAGACAAAAAAGGTTGATTTCTCAGTGAATTGAGTGCTTTGACATAAAAGTAGTATACATTTCAATTGTACTCAAAAGTTCTGACTGCAAACCTAATGTAAACACCTTTGCTTAACTTCCCACATAGGTATGAGTAGTTTGAAAGTTGTTTCATGCCTCTGTTCATCAAGACAAAAAAGTTACTTTCTCAGTGCATACTATGTTCTGACATTAAGTTGTAAACATTTCAGTTTTCCACCAAAGTGCAGATTGCAAAACAGAGGGATACATTTTAAGTTAACTTCCCACCTGTTTCTGAGGTGTTTTAAAGTTGTCTCATGGCTCCACTCATCAACACAAAAAAGTTGTTATCTCAGTGCATACAATGCTTAGATAATACAAATAGTATACATTTCAATTTTACAACAAAGTACGAACTGCAAACTTACTGGAAACACCTTAGGTTATATTCCCACATGTTTCTGAGTTGTTTGAAATTTGTATTATGGCTCTGAACATCAAGACAAAAAAGTTGTTATCTCAGTGCATGCAATGCTTAGACAATACAAATAGTATACATTTCAATTTTACACCAAAGCACTTACTGCAAACCTAATGGAAACACCTTTGCTTAACTTCCCACATGATTCTGAGATGTCTGAAAGTTGTTTCATACCTGTGCACATAAAGACAAAAAAGTTGATTTCTCAGTGAATAGAATGCTTTAACATAAAAGTAGTATACATTTCAATTTTACACAAAAGCACTTACTGCAATCCTAATGGAAACAGCTTAGGTTAACTTCCCACATGATTCTGAGATGTCTGAAAGTTGTTTCATACCTGTGCACATAAAGACAAAAAAGGTTGATTTCTCAGTGAATTGAGTGCTTTGACATAAAAGTAGTATACATTTCCATTGTACTCAAAAGTCCTGACTGCAAACCTAATGGAAACACCTTTGGTTAACTTCACACATGACTATGAGTAGGTTGAAAGTTGTTTCATGCCTCTGTTCATCAAGACAAAAAAGTTACTTTCTCAGTGCATGCTATGTTCTGCATTAAGGTGGTATACATTTCAATTTTCCAACAAAGTTAAGAGTGCAAACCAGATGGATACATATCAAGTTAACTTCCCACATGTTTCTGAGCTGTTTGAAAGTTGTCTCATGGATCTACAAATCAACACAAAAAAGTTGTTAACTCAGGGCATACAATGGTTAGATAATACAAATAGTATACATTTGAATTTTGCACCAAAGTACATGCTTGAAACCTAATGGAAACACCTTAGGTTAACTTTCCAAATGATTATGAGTATTTTGAAAGTTGTTTCATGGCTCCACACATCAACACAAAAAAGTTGTTATCTCAGTGCATACAATGCTTAGATAATACAAATAGTATACATTTCAATTTTACAACAAAGTACTTACTGCAAACCTAATGGAAACACCTTAGGTTATTTCCCACATGTTTCTGAGTTCTTTGAAAGTTGTATTATGGCTCTGAACATCAAGACAAAAAAGTTGTTTTCTCAGTGCATACAATGCTTTGAAAATGCAAATACTGTACATTTCAATTTTGCACCAAAGCACTTACTGCAAACCTAATGAAACACCTTAGGTTAACTTCCCACATGAGTATGAGTAGTTTGAAAGTTGTTTCATGCCTCTGTTCATCAAGACAAAAAAGTTACTTCTCAGTGCATACTATGTTCTGACATTAAGTAGTAATCATTTCAGTTTTCCACCAAAGTGCAGATTGCAAACCAGAGGGATACATTTTAAGTTAACTTCCCACATGTTTCTGAGCTGTTTGAAAGTTGTCTCATGGCTCCACTCATCAACACAAAAAAGTTGTTATCTCAGTGCATACAATGCTTAGATAATACAAATAGTATATATTTCAATTTTACACCAAAGCACTTACTGCAAACCTAATGGAAACACCTTAGGTTAACTTCCCACATGATTCTGAGATGTCTGAAAGTTGTTTCATACCTGTGCACATAAAGACAAAAAAGTTGATTTCTCAGTGAATAGAATGCTTTAACATAAAAGTAGTATACATTTCAATTTTACACAAAAGCACTTACTGCAAACCTAATGGAAACAGCTTAGGTTAACTTCCCACATGATTCTGAGATGTCTGAAAGTTGTTTCATACCTGTGCACATAAAGACAAAAAAGGTTGATTTCTCAGTGAATTGAGTGCTTTGACATAAATGTAGTATACATTTCAATTGTACTCAAAAGTTCTGACTGCAAACCTAATGTAAACACCTTTGCTTAACTTCCCACATAGGTATGAGTAGTTTGAAAGTTGTTTCATGCCTCTGTTCATCAAGACAAAAAAGTTACTTTCTCAGTGCATACTATGTTCTGACATTAAGTTGTAAACATTTCAGTTTTCCACCAAAGTACAGATTGCAAAACAGAGGGATACATTTTAAGTTAACTTCCCACCTGTTTCTGAGGTGTTTTAAAGTTGTCTCATGGCTCCACTCATCAACACAAAAAAGTTGTTATCTCAGTGCATACAATGCTTAGATAATACAAATAGTATACATTTCAATTTTACAACAAAGTACGAACTGCAAACTTACTGGAAACACCTTAGGTTATATTCCCACATGTTTCTGAGTTGTTTGAAATTTGTATTATGGCTCTGAACATCAAGACAAAAAAGTTGTTATCTCAGTGCATGCAATGCTTAGACAATACAAATAGTATACATTTTAATTTTACACCAAAGCACTTACTGCAAACCTAATGGAAACACCTTTGCTTAACTTCCCACATGATTCTGAGATGTCTGAAAGTTGTTTCATACCTGTGCACATAAAGACAAAAAAGTTGATTTCTCAGTGAATTAATGCTTTAACATAAAAGTAGTATACATTTCAATTTTACACAAAAGCACTTACTGCAAACCTAATGGAAACAGCTTAGGTTAACTTCCCACATGATTCTGAGATGTCTGAAAGTTGTTTCATACCTGCGCACATAAAGACAAAAAAGGTTGATTTCTCAGTGAATTGAGTGCTTTGACATAAAAGTAGTATACATTTCCATTGTACTCAAAAGTTCTGACTGCAAACCTAATGGAAACACCTTTGCTTAACTTCCCACATAGGTATGAGTAGTTTGAAAGTTGTTTCATGCCTCTGTTCATGAAGACAAAAATGTTACCTTCTCAGTGCATACTATGTTCTGACATTAATTTGTATACATTTCAATTTTCCACCAAAGTGCAGATTGCAAACCAGAGGGATACATTTTAAGTTAACTTCCCACATGTTTCTGAGGTGTTTTAAAGTTGTCTCATGGCTCCACTCATCAACACAAAAAAGTTGTTTTCTCAGTGCATACAATGCTTAGATAATACAAATAGAATACATTTCAATTTTACAACAAAGTACGTACTGCAAACTTACTGGAAACACCTTAGGTTATATTCCCACATGTTTCTGAGTTGTTTGAAAGTTGTATTATGGCTCTGAACATCAAGACAAAAAAGTTGTTATCTCAGTGCATGCAATGCTTAGACAATACAAATAGTATACATTTCAATTTTACACCAAAGCACTTCCTGCAAACCTAATGGAAACACCTTAGGTTAACTTCCCACATGATTCTGAGATGTCTGAAAGTTGTTTCATACCTGTGCACATAAAGACAAACAAGTTGATTTCTCAGTGAATAGAATGCTTTGACATAACAGTAGTATACATTTCAATTGTACTCAAAAGTTCTGACTGCAAACCTAATGGAAACATCTTTGCTTAACTTCCCACATAGGTATGAGTAGTTTGAAAGTTGTTTCATGCCTCTGTTCATCAAGACAAAAAAGTTACTTTCTCAGTGCATACTATGTTCTGACATTAAGTTGTATACATTTCAGTTTTCCACCAAAGTGCAGATTGCAAACCAGAGGGATACATTTTAAGTTAACTTGACAGATGTTTCTGAGCTGTTTGAAAGTTGTCTCATGGCTCCACTCATCAACACAAAAAAGTTGTTATCTCAGTGCATACAATGCTTAGATGATACAAATAGTATACATTTCAATTTTACAACAAAGTACTTACTGCAAACCTAATGGAAACACCTTAGGTTATTTCCCACATGTGTCTGAGTTCTTTGAAAGTTGTATTATGGCTCTGAACATCAAGACAAAACAGTTGTTTTCTCAGTGCATACAATGCTTTGAAAATGCAAATACTGTACATTTCAATTTTGCACCAAAGCACTTACTGCAAACCTAATTGAAACACCTTAGGTTAACTTCCCACATGAGTATGAGTAGTTTGAAAGTTGTTTCATGCCTCTGTTCATCAAGACAAAAAAGTTACTTTCTCAGTGCATACTATGTTCTGACATTAAGTTGTAAACATTTCAGTTTTCCACCAAAGCGCAGATTGCAAACCAGAGGGATACATTTTAAGTTAACTTCCCACATGTTTCTGAGCTGTTTGAAAGTTGTCTCATGGCTCCACTCATCAACACAAAAAAGTTGTTATCTCAGTGCATACAATGCTTAGATAATACAAATAGTATACATTTCAATTTTACACCAAAGCACTTACTGCAAACCTAATGGAAACACCTTAGGTTAACTTCCCACATGATTCTGAGATGTCTGAAAGTTGTTTCATACCTGTGCACATAAAGACAAAAAAGTTGATTAATCAGTGAATAGAATGCTTTAACATAAAAGTAGTATACATTTCAATTTTACACAAAAGCACTTACTGCAAACCTAATGGAAACAGCTTAGGTTAACTTCCCACATGATTCTGAGATGTCTGAAAGTTGTTTCATACCTGTGCACATAAAGACAAAAAAGTTGTCTTGTGAATAGTTCTGTGAATAGAATGCTTTGACATAAAAGTAGTATACATTTCAATTTTGCACCAAAGTACATGCTGGAAACCTAATGGAAACACATTAGGTTAACTTCCCAAATGATTATGAGTATTTTGAAAGTTGTATTATGGCTCTGAACATCAAGACAAAAAAGTTGTTCTCTCAGTGCATGCAATGCTTAGACAATACAAATAGTATACATTTCAATTTTACACCAAAGCACTTACTGCAAACCTAATGCAAAAACCTCAGGTTAACTTCACACATGATTCTGAGATGTCTGAAAGTTGTTTCATACCTGTGCACATAAAGACAAAAAAGTTCATTTCTCAGTGAATAGAATGCTTTGACATAAAAGTAGTATACATTTCAATTGTACTCAAAAGTTCTGACTGCAAACCTAATGGAAACACCTTTGCTTAACTTCCCACATAGGTATGAGTAGTTTGAAAGTTGTTTCATGCCTCTGTTCATCAGGACAAAAAAGTTACTTTCTCAGTGCATACTATGTTCTGACATTAAGTTGTATACATTTCAATTTTCCACCAAAGTGCAGATTGCAAACCAGAGGGATACATTTTAAGTTAACTTCCCACATGTTTCTGAGCTGTTTGAAAGTTGTCTCATGGCTCCACTCATCAACACAAAAAAGATGTTATCTCAGTGCATACAATGCTTAGATAATACAAATAGTATACATTTCAATTTTACAACAAAGTACTTACTGCAAACTTGCTGGAAACACCTTAGGTTATATTCCCACACGTTTCTGAGTTGTTTGAAAGTCGTATTATGGCTCTGAACATCAAGACAAAAAAGTTGTTATCTCAGCGCATGCAATGATTCGACAATACAAATAGTATACATTTCAATTTTACACCAAAGCACTTACTGCAAACCTAATGGAAACACCTTTGGTTACCTTCACACATGAGTATGAGTAGGTTGAAAGTTGTTTCATGCCTCTGTTCATCAAGACAAAAAAGTTACTTTCTCAGTGCATTCTGTGTTCTCACATTAAGTTTGTATACATTTCAATTTTCCAACAAAGTGCAGAGTGCAAACCAGATGGATACATATTAAGTTAACTTACCACATGTTTCTGAGCTGTTTGAAAGTTGTCTCATGGATCTACAAATCAACACAAAAAAGTTGTTAACTCAGGGCATACAATGATTAGATAATATAAATAGTATACATTTCAATTTTGCACCAAAGTACATGCTGGAAACCTAATGGAAACACCTTCGGTTAACTTCCCAACTGATTATCAGTATTTTGAAAGTTGTTTCACGGCTCCACACATGAACACAAAAAAGTTGTTATCTCAGTGCATACAATGCTTAGATAATACAAATAGTATACATTTCAATTTTACAACAAAGTACTTACTGCAAACTTACTGGAAACACCTTAGGTTATATTCCCACATGTTTCTGAGTTGTTTGAAAGTTGTATTATGCCTCTGAACATCAAGACAAAAAAGTTGTTATCTCAGTGCATGCAATGCTTAGAGAATACAAATAGTATATATTTCAATTTTACACCAAAGCACTTACTGCAAACCTAATGGAAACACCTTAGGTTAACTTCCCACATGATTCTGAGATGTCTGAAAGTTGTTTCATACCTGTGCACATAAAGACAAAAAAGTTGATTTCTCAGTGAATAGAATG
The DNA here is from genome assembly GCF_030028105.1 of Mobula birostris. NCBI lineage: Eukaryota > Metazoa > Chordata > Chondrichthyes > Myliobatiformes > Myliobatidae > Mobula > Mobula birostris. Next base: position 65,774 of record NW_027274757.1, read on the forward strand.
CTTTAACATAAAAGTAGTATACATTTCAATTTTACACAAAAGCACTTACTGCAAACCTAATGGAAACAGCTTAGGTTAACTTCCCACATGATTCTGAGATGTCTGAAAGTTGTTTCATACCTGTGCACATAAAGACAAAAAAGTTTGATTTCTCAGTGAATTGAGTGCTTTGACATAAAAGTAGTATACATTTCAATTGTACTCAAAAGTTCTGACTGCAAACCTAATGTAAACACCTTTGCTTAACTTCCCACATAGGTATGAGTAGTTTGAAAGTTGTTTCATGCCTCTGTTCATCAAGACAAAAAAGTTACTTTCTCAGTGCATACTATGTTCTGACATTAAGTTGTAAACATTTCAGTTTTCCACCAAAGTGCAGATTGCAAAACAGAGGGATACATTTTAAGTTAACTTCCCACCTGTTTCTGAGGTGTTTTAAAGTTGTCTCATGGCTCCACTCATCAACACAAAAAAGTTGTTATCTCAGTGCATACAATGCTTAGATAATACAAATAGTATACATTTCAATTTTACAACAAAGTACGAACTGCAAACTTACTGGAAACACCTTAGGTTATATTCCCACATGTTTCTGAGTTGTTTGAAATTTGTATTATGGCTCTGAACATCAAGACAAAAAAGTTGTTATCTCAGTGCATGCAATGCTTAGACAATACAAATAGTATACATTTCAATTTTACACCAAAGCACTTACTGCAAACCTAATGGAAACACCTTAGGTTAACTTCCCACATGATTCTGAGATGTCTGAAATTTGTTTCATACCTGTGCACATAAAGACAAAAAAGTTGATTTCTCAGTGAATAGAATTCTTTGACATAACAGTAGTATACAATTCAATTGTACTCAAAAGTTCTGACTGCAAACCTAATGGAAACACCTTTGCTTAACTTCCCACATAGGTATGAGTAGTTTGAAAGTTGTTTCATGCCTCTGTTCATCAAGACAAAAAAGTTACTTTCTCAGTGCATACTATGATCTGACATTAAGTTGTATACATTTCAGTTTTCCACCAAAGTGCAGATTGCAAACCAGAGGGATACATTTTAATTTAACTTGGCACATGTTTCTGAGCTGTTTGAAAGTTGTCTCATGGCTCCACTCATCAACACAAAAAAGTTGTTATCTCAGTGCATGCAGTGCTTAGACAATACAAATAGTATACATTTCAATTTTACTACAAAGCAGTTACTGCAAACCTAATGGAAACACCTTAGGTTAACTTCCCACATGATTCTGAGATGTCTGAAAGTTGTTTCATACCTGTGCACATAAAGACAAAAAAGTTGATTTCTCAGTGAATAGAATGCTTTAACATAAAAGTAGTATACATTTCAATTTTACACCAAAGTACTTACTGCAAACCTAATGGAAACACCATAGGTTAACTTCCCACATGATTCTGAGATGTCTGAAAGTTGTTTCATAGCTGTGCACATAAAGACAAAAAAGTTGATTTCACAGTGAATAGAATGCTTTGACATAAAAGTAGTATACAATTCAATTGTACTCAAAAGTCCTGACTGCAAACCTAATGCAAACAGATTTGGTTGACTTCCCAGATGAGTATGACTAGGTTTAAAGTTGTTTCATGCCTCAGTTCATCAAGACAAAAAAGTTAATTTCTCAGTACTACTATGCTCTGAATTTAAGGTAGTATACATCTCAATTTTACACCAAAGTACTTACTGCAAACTAATGGAAACACCTTAGGTTAACTTCCCACATGATTATGAGTAGTTTGAAAGTTGTTTCATGGCTGTACACATCAACACAAAAAAGTTGTTATCTCAGTGCATGCAATGCTTAGACAATACAGATAGTATACATTTCAATTTTACTCCAAAGCACTTACTGCAAACCTAATGGAAACACCATAGGTTAACTTCCCACATGATTCTGAGATGTCTGAAAGTTGTTTCATAGCTTACACATAAAGACAAAAAAGTTGATTTCACAGTGAATAGAATGCTTTGACATAAAAGTAGTATACATTTCAATTTTACACCAAAGCACTTACTGCAAACCTAATGGAAACACTTTAGGTTAACTTTCCACATGATTATGAGTAGTTTGAAAGTTGTTTCATGCCTGTACACATCAACACAAAAAAGTTGTTATCTCAGTGCATGCAGTGCTTAAACAATACAAATAGTATACATTTCAATTTTACTCCAAAGCACTTACTGCAAACCTAATGGAAACAGTTTAAGTTAACTTCCCACATGATTCTGAGATGTCTGAAAGTTGTTTCATACCTGTGCACATAAAGACAAAAAAGTTGATTTCACAGTGAGTAGAATGATTTGACATAAAAGTAGTATACATTTCAATTGTACTCAAAAGTCCTGACTGCAAACTTAATGCAAACAGATTTGGTTAACTTCCCAGATGAGTATGACTAGGTTTAAAGTTTTTCATGCATGAGTTCATCAAGACAAAAAAGTTACTTTCTCAGTACTACTATGCTCTGACATTAAGGTAGTATACATCTCAATTTTACACCAAAGTACTTACTGCAAACTAATGGAAACACCTTAGGTTAACTTCCCACATGATTATGAGTAGTTTGAAAGTTGTTTCATGGCTGTACACATCAACACAAAAAAGTTGTTATCTCAGTGCATGCAATGCTTAGACAATACAAATAGTATACATTTCAATTTTACTCCAAAGCACTTACTGCAAACCTAATGGAAACACCATAGGTTAACTTCTCACATGATTCTGAGATGTCTGAAAGTTGTTTCATAGCTGTGCACATAAAGACAAAAAAGTTGATTTCACAGAGAATAGAATGCTTTGACATAAAAGTAGTATACATTTCAATTTTACACCAAAGCACTTACTGCAAACCTAATGGAAACACTTTAGGTTAACTTTCCACATGATTATGAGTAGTTTGAAAGTTGTTTCATGGCTGTACACATCAACACAAAAAAGTTGTTATCTCAGTGCATGCAGTGCTTAAACAATACAAATAGTATACATTTCAATATTACTCCAAAGCACTTACTGCAAACCTAATGGAAACACTTTAAGTTAACTTCCCACATGATTCTGAGATGTCTGAAAGTTGTTTCATACCTGTGCACATAAAGACAAAAAAGTTGATTTCACAGTGAGTAGAATGATTTGACATAAAAGTAGTATACATTTCAATTGTACTCAAAAGTCCTGACTGCAAACCTAATGCAAACAGATTTGGTTAACTTCCCAGATGAGTATGACTAAGTTTAAAGTTTTTCATGCCTCAGTTCATCAAGACAAAAAAGTTACTTTCTCAGTACTACTATGCTCGACATTAAGGTAGTATACATCTCAATTTTACACCAAAGTACTTACTGCAAACTAATGGAAACACCTTAGGTTAACTTCCCACATGATTATGAGTAGTTTGAAAGTTGATTCATGGCTGTACACATCAACACAAAAAAGTTGTTATCTCAGTGCATGTAATGCTTAGACAATACAAATAGTATACATTTCAATTTTACACCAAAGTACTTACTGCAAACCTAATGGAAACAACTTAGATTAACTTCCCATATGATTCTGAGATGTCTGAAAGTTGTTTCATACCTGTGCACATCAAGACAAAAAAGTTGTTTTCTCAGTGCATGCAATGCTTTTACAATACAAATAGTATACATTTCAATTTTACACCAAAGCACTTACTGCAAACCTAATGGAAACACCTTAGGTCAACTTTCCACATGATTCTGAGTAGTTTGAAAGTTGTTTCATGGCTGTACAAATCAACACAAAAAAGTTGTTATCTCAGTGCATGCAATGCTTAGACAATTCAAATAGTATACATTTCAATTTTACACCAAAGCACTTACTGCAAACCTAATGGAAACAACTTAGGTTAACTTCCCACATGATTCTGAGATGTCTGAAAGTTGTTTCATAGCTGTGCACATAAAGACAAAAAAGTTGATTTCCCAGTGAATAGAATGCTTTAACATAAAAGTAGTATACATTTCAATTTTACACCAAAGCACTTACTGCAAACCTAATGGAAACACCTTAGGTTAACTTTCCACATGATTATGAGTAGTTTGAAAGTTGTTTCATGGCTGTACACATCAACACAAAAAAGTTGTTATCTCAGTGCATGCAATGCTTCGACAATACAAATAGTATGCATTTCAATTTTACACCAAAGTACTTACTGCAAACCTAATGGAAACACCATAGGTTAACTTCCCACATGATTCTGAGATGTCTGAAAGTTGTTTCATAGCTGTGCACATAAAGACAAAAAAGTTGATTTCACAGTGAATAGAATGCTTTGACATAAAAGTAGTATACAATTCAATTGTACTCAAAAGTCCTGACTGCAAACCTAATGCAAACAGATTTGGTTGACTTCCCAGATGAGTATGACTAGGTTTAAAGTTGTTTCATGCCTCAGTTCATCAAGACAAAAAAGTTAATTTCTCAGTACTACTATGCTCTGAATTTAAGGTAGTATACATCTCAATTTTACACCAAAGTACTTACTGCAAACTAATGGAAACACCTTAGGTTAACTTCCCACATGATTATGAGTAGTTTGAAAGTTGTTTCATGGCTGTACACATCAACACAAAAAAGTTGTTATCTCAGTGCATGCAATGCTTAGACAATACAGATAGTATACATTTCAATTTTACTCCAAAGCACTTACTGCAAACCTAATTGAAACACCATAGGTTAACTTCCCACATGATTCTGAGATGTCTGAAAGTTATTTCATAGCTTACACATAAAGACAAAAAAGTTGATTTCACAGTGAATAGAATGCTTTGACATAAAAGTAGTATACATTTCAATTTTACACCAAAGCACTTACTGCAAACCTAATGGAAACACTTTAGGTTAACTTTCCACATGATTATGAGTAGTTTGAAAGTTGTTTCATGCCTGTACACATCAACACAAAAAAGTTGTTATCTCAGTGCATGCAGTGCTTAAACAATACAAATAGTATACATTTCAATTTTACTCCAAAGCACTTACTGCAAACCTAATGGAAACACTTTAAGTTAACTTCCCACATGATTCTGAGATGTCTGAAAGTTGTTTCATACCTGTGCACATAAAGACAAAAAAGTTGATTTCACAGTGAGTAGAATGATTTGACATAAAAGTAGTATACATTTCAATTGTACTCAAAAGTCCTGACTGCAAACTTAATGCAAACAGATTTGGTTAACTTCCCAGATGAGTATGACTAGGTTTAAAGTTTTTCATGCATGAGTTCATCAAGACAAAAAAGTTACTTTCTCAGTACTACTATGCTCTGACATTAAGGTAGTATACATCTCAATTTTACACCAAAGTACTTACTGCAAACTAATGGAAACACCTTAGGTTAACTTCCCACATGATTATGAGTAGTTTGAAAGTTGATTCATGGCTGTACACATCAACACAAAAAAGTTGTTATCTCAGTGCATGTAATGCTTAGACAATACAAATAGTATACATTTCAATTTTACACCAAAGTACTTACTGCAAACCTAATGGAAACAACTTAGATTAACTTCCCATATGATTCTGAGATGTCTGAAAGTTGTTTCATACCTGTGCACATCAAGACAAAAAAGTTGTTTTCTCAGTGCATGCAATGCTTTTACAATACAAATAGTATACATTTCAATTTTACACCAAAGCACTTACTGCAAACCTAATGGAAACACCTTAGGTCAACTTTCCACATGATTATGAGTAGTTTGAAAGTTGTTTCATGGCTGTACACATCAACACAAAAAAGTTGTTATCTCAGTGCATGCAATGCTTAGACAATTCAAATAGTATACATTTCAATTTTACACCAAAGCACTTACTGCAAACCTAATGGAAACAACTTAGGTTAACTTCCCACATGATTCTGAGATGTCTGAAAGTTGTTTCATAGCTGTGCACATAAAGACAAAAAAGTTGATTTCACAGTGAATAGAATGCTTTGACATAAAAGTAGTATACATTTCAATTGTACTCAAAAGTCCTGACTGCAAACCTAATGCAAACAGATTTGGTTGACTTCCCAGAGGAGTATGACTAGGTTTAAAGTTGTTTCATGCCTCAGTTCATCAAGACAAAAAAGTTAATTTCTCAGTACTACTATGCTCTGACTTTAAGGTAGTATACATCTCAATTTTACACCAAAGTACTTACTGCAAACTAATGGAAACACCTTAGGTTAACTTCCCACATGATTATGAGTAGTTTGAAAGTTGTATCATGGCTTTACACATCAACACAAAAAAGTTGTTATCTCAGTGCATGCAATGCTTCGACAATACAAATAGTATGCATTTCAATTTTACACCAAAGTACTTACTGCAAACCTAATGGAAACACCATAGTTTAACTTCCCACATGATTCTGAGATGTCTGAAAGTTGTTTCATAGCTGTGCACATAAAGACAAAAAAGTTGATTTCACAGTGAATAGAATGCTTTGACATAAAAGTAGTATACAATTCAATTTTACACCAAAACACTTACTGCAAACCTAATGGAAACACTTTAGGTTAACTTTCCACATGATTATGAGTAGTTTGAAAGTTGTTTCATGGCTGTACACATCAACACAAAAAAGTTGTTATCTCAGTGCATGCAGTGCTTAAACAATACAAATAGTATACATTTCAATATTACTCCAAAGCACTTACTGCAAACCTAATGGAAACACTTTAATTTAACTTCCCACATGATTCTGAGATGTCTGAAAGTTGTTTCATACCTGTGCACATAAAGACAAAAAAGTTGATTTCACAGTGAATAGAATGCTTTGACATAAAAGTAGTATACATTTCAATTGTACTCAAAAGTCCTGACTGCAAACCTAATGCAAACAGATTTGGTTGACTTCCCAGATGAGTATGACTAGGTTTAAAGTTGTTTCATGCCTCACTTCATCAAGACAAAAAAGTTAATTTCTCAGTACGACTATGCTCTGACTTTAAGGTAGTATACATCTCAATTTTACACCAAAGTACTTACTGCAAACTAATGGAAACACCTTAGGTTAACTTCCCACATGATTATGAGTAGTTTGAAAGTTGTTTCATGGCTGTACACATCAACACAAAAAAGTTGTTATCTCAGTGCATGCAATGCTTCGACAATACAAATAGTATGCATTTCAATTTTACACCAAAGTACTTACTGCAAACCTAATGGAAACACCATAGGTTAACTTCCCACATGATTCTGAGATGTCTGAAAGTTGTTTCATAGCTGTGCACATAAAGACAAAAAAGTTGATTTCACAGTGAATAGAATGCTTTGACATAAAAGTAGTATACAATTCAATTGTACTCAAAAGTCCTGACTGCAAACCTAATGCAAACAGATTTGGTTGACTTCCCAGATGAGTATGACTAGGTTTAAAGTTGTTTCATGCCTCAGTTCATCAAGACAAAAAAGTTAATTTCTCAGTACTACTATGCTCTGAATTTAAGGTAGTATACATCTCAATTTTACGCCAAAGTACTTACTGCAAACTAATGGAAACACCTTAGGTTAACTTCCCACATGATTATGAGTAGTTTGAAAGTTGTTTCATGGCTGTACACATCAACACAAAAAAGTTGTTATCTCAGTGCATGCAATGCTTAGACAATACAGATAGTATACATTTCAATTTTACTCCAAAGCACTTACTGCAAACCTAATGGAAACACCATAGGTTAACTTCCCACATGATTCTGAGATGTCTGAAAGTTGTTTCATAGCTTACACATAAAGACAAAAAAGTTGATTTCACAGTGAATAGAATGCTTTGACATAAAAGTAGTATACATTTCAATTTTACACCAAAGCACTTACTGCAAACCTAATGGAAACACTTTAGGTTAACTTTCCACATGATTATGAGTAGTTTGAAAGTTGTTTCATGGCTGTACACATCAACACAAAAAAGTTGTTATCTCAGTGCATGCAGTGCTTAAACAATACAAATAGTATACATTTCAATTTTACTCCAAAGCACTTACTGCAAACCTAATGGAAACACTTTAAGTTAACTTCCCACATGATTCTGAGATGTCTGAAAGTTGTTTCATACCTGTGCACATAAAGACAAAAAAGTTGATTTCACAGTGAGTAGAATGATTTGACATAAAAGTAGTATACATTTCAATTGTACTCAAAAGTCCTGACTGCAAACTTAATGCAAACAGATTTGGTTAACTTCCCAGATGAGTATGACTAGGTTTAAAGTTTTTCATGCCTGAGTTCATCAAGACAAAAAAGTTACTTTCTCAGTACTACTATGCTCTGACATTAAGGTAGTATACATCTCAATTTTACACCAAAGTACTTACTGCAAACTAATGGAAACACCTTAGGTTAACTTCCCACATGATTATGAGTAGTTTGAAAGTTGATTCATGGCTGTACACATCAACACAAAAAAGTTGTTATCTCAGTGCATGTAATGCTTAGACAATACAAATAGTATACATTTCAATTTTACACCAAAGTACTTACTGCAAACCTAATGGAAACAACTTAGATTAACTTCCCATATGATTCTGAGATGTCTGAAAGTTGTTTCATACCTGTGCACATCAAGACAAAAAAGTTGTTTTCTCAGTGCATGCAATGCTTTTACAATACAAATAGTATACATTTCAATTTTACACCAAAGCACTTACTGCAAACCTAATGGAAACACCTTAGGTCAACTTTCCACATGATTCTGAGTAGTTTGAAAGTTGTTTCATGGCTGTACACATCAACACAAAAAAGTTGTTATCTCAGTGCATGCAATGCTTAGACAATTCAAATAGTATACATTTCAATTTTACACCAAAGCACTTACTGCAAACCTAATGGAAACAACTTAGGTTAACTTCCCACATGATTCTGAGATGTCTGAAAGTTGTTTCATAGCTGTGCACATAAAGACAAAAAAGTTGATTTCACAGTGAATAGAATGCTTTGACATAAAAGTAGTATACAATTCAATTGTACTCAAAAGTCCTGACTGCAAACCTAATGCAAACAGATTTGGTTGACTTCCCAGATGAGTATGACTAGGTTTAAAGTTGTTTCATGCCTCAGTTCATCAAGACAAAAAAGTTAATTTCTCAGTACTACTATGCTCTGAATTTAAGGTAGTATACATCTCAATTTTACACCAAAGTACTTACTGCAAACTAATGGAAACACCTTAGGTTAACTTCCCACATGATTATGAGTAGTTTGAAAGTTGTTTCATGGCTGTACACATCAACACAAAAAAGTTGTTATCTCAGTGCATGCAATGCTTAGACAATACAGATAGTATACATTTCAATTTTACTCCAAAGCACTTACTGCAAACCTAATGGAAACACCATAGGTTAACTTCCCACATGATTCTGAGATGTCTGAAAGTTGTTTCATAGCTTACACATAAAGACAAAAAAGTTGATTTCACAGTGAATAGAATGCTTTGACATAAAAGTAGTATACATTTCAATTTTACACCAAAGCACTTACTGCAAACCTAATGGAAACACTTTAGGTTAACTTTCCACATGATTATGAGTAGTTTGAAAGTTGTTTCATGCCTGTACACATCAACACAAAAAAGTTGTTATCTCAGTGCATGCAGTGCTTAAACAATACAAATAGTATACATTTCAATTTTACTCCAAAGCACTTACTGCAAACCTAATGGAAACACTTTAAGTTAACTTCCCACATGATTCTGAGATGTCTGAAAGTTGTTTCATACCTGTGCACATAAAGACAAAAAAGTTGATTTCACAGTGAGTAGAATGATTTGACATAAAAGTAGTATACATTTCAATTGTACTCAAAAGTCCTGACTGCAAACTTAATGCAAACAGATTTGGTTAACTTCCCAGATGAGTATGACTAGGTTTAAAGTTTTTCATGCCTGAGTTCATCAAGACAAAAAAGTTACTTTCTCAGTACTACTATGCTCTGACATTAAGGTAGTATACATCTCAATTTTACACCAAAGTACTTACTGCAAACTAATGGAAACACCTTAGGTTAACTTCCCACATGATTATGAGTAGTTTGAAAGTTGATTCATGGCTGTACACATCAACACAAAAAAGTTGTTATCTCAGTGCATGTAATGCTTAGACAATACAAATAGTATACATTTCAATTTTACACCAAAGTACTTACTGCAAACCTAATGGAAACAACTTAGATTAACTTCCCATATGATTCTGAGATGTCTGAAAGTTGTTTCATACCTGTGCACATCAAGACAAAAAAGTTGTTTTCTCAGTGCATGCAATGCTTTTACAATACAAATAGTATACATTTCAATTTTACACCAAAGCACTTACTGCAAACCTAATGGAAACACCTTAGGTCAACTTTCCACATGATTCTGAGTAGTTTGAAAGTTGTTTCATGGCTGTACACATCAACACAAAAAAGTTGTTATCTCAGTGCATGCAATGCTTAGACAATTCAAATAGTATACATTTCAATTTTACACCAAAGCACTTACTGCAAACCTAATGGAAACAACTTAGGTTAACTTCCCACATGATTCTGAGATGTCTGAAAGTTGTTTCATAGCTGTGCACATAAAGACAAAAAAGTTGATTTCACAGTGAATAGAATGCTTTGACATAAAAGTAGTATACATTTCAATTGTACTCAAAAGTCCTGACTGCAAACCTAATGCAAACAGATTTGGTTGACTTCCCAGATGAGTATGACTAGGTTTAAAGTTGTTTCATGCCTCAGTTCATCAAGACAAAAAAGTTAATTTCTCAGTACTACTATGCTCTGAATTTAAGGTAGTATACATCTCAATTTTACACCAAAGTACTTACTGCAAACTAATGGAAACACCTTAGGTTAACTTCCCACATGATTATGAGTAGTTTGAAAGTTGTTTCATGGCTGTACACATCAACACAAAAAAGTTGTTATCTCAGTGCATGCAATGCTTAGACAATACAAATAGTATACATTTCAATTTTACTCCAAAGCACTTACTGCAAACCTAATGGAAACACCATAGGTTAACTTCTCACATGATTCTGAGATGTCTGAAAGTTGTTTCATAGCTGTGCACATAAAGACAAAAAAGTTGATTTCACAGTGAATAGAATGCTTTGACATAAAAGTAGTATACATTTCAATTTTACACCAAAGCACTTACTGCAAACCTAATGGAAACACTTTAGGTTAACTTTCCACATGATTATGAGTAGTTTGAAAGTTGTTTCATGGCTGTACACATCAACACAAAAAAGTTGTTATCTCAGTGCATGCAGTGCTTAAACAATACAAATAGTATACATTTCAATTTTACTCCAAAGCACTTACTGCAAACCTAATTGAAACACTTTAAGTTAACTTCCCACATGATTCTGAGATGTCTGAAAGTTGTTTCACACCTGTGCACATAAAGACAAAAAAGTTGATTTCACAGTGAGTAGAATGATTTGACATAAAAGTAGTATACATTTCAATTGTACTCAAAAGTCCTGACTGCAAACCTAATGCAAACAGATTTGGTTAACTTCCCAGATGAGTATGACTAAGTTTAAAGTTTTTCATGCCTCAGTTCATCAAGACAAAAAAGTTACTTTCTCAGTACTACTATGCTCGACATTAAGGTAGTATACATCTCAATTTTACACCAAAGTACATACTGCAAACTAATGGAAACACCTTAGGTTAACTTCCCACATGATTATGAGTAGTTTGAAAGTTGATTCATGGCTGTACACATCAACACAAAAAAGTTGTTATCTCAGTGCATGTAATGCTTAGACAATACAAATAGTATACATTTCAATTTTACACCAAAGTACTTACTGCAAACCTAATGCAAACAACTTAGATTAACTTCCCATATGATTCTGAGATGTCTGAAAGTTGTTTCATACCTGTGCACATCAAGACAAAAAAGTTGTTTTCTCAGTGCATGCAATGCTTTTACAATACAAATAGTATACATTTCAATTTTACACCAAAGCACTTACTGCAAACTTAATGGAAACACCTTAGGTCAACTTTCCACATGATTCTGAGTAGTTTGAAAGTTGTTTCATGGCTGTACAAATCAACACAAAAAAGTTGTTATCTCAGTGCATGCAATGCTTAGACAATTCAAATAGTATACATTTCAATTTTACACCAAAGCACTTACTGCAAACCTAATGGAAACAACTTAGGTTAACTTCCCACATGATTCTGAGATGTCTGAAAGTTGTTTCATAGCTGTGCACATAAAGACAAAAAAGTTGATTTCCCAGTGAATAGAATGCTTTAACATAAAAGTAGTATACATTTCAATTTTACACCAAAGCACTTACTGCAAACCTAATGGAAACACCTTAGGTTAACTTTCCACATGATTATGAGTAGTTTGAAAGTTGTTTCATACCTGTGCACATAAAGACAAAAAAGTTCATTTCTCAGTGAATAGAATGCTTTGACATAAAAGTAGTATACATTTCAATTGTACTCAAAAGTTCTGACTGCAAACCTAATGGAAACACCTTTGCTTAACTTCCCACATAGGTATGAGTAGTTTGAAAGTTGTTTCATGCCTCTGTTCATCAGGACAAAAAAGTTACTTTCTCAGTGCATACTATGTTCTGACATTAAGTTGTATACATTTCAATTTTCCACCAAAGTACATGATGGAAACCTAATGGAAACACCTTAGGTTAACTTCCCAACTGATTATCAGTATTTTGAAAGTTGTTTCACGGCTCCACACATGAACACAAAAAAGTTGTTATCTCAGTGCATACAATGCTTAGATAATACAAATAGTAAACATTTCAATTTTACACCAAAGCGCTTACTGCAAACCTAATGCAAACACCTTAGGTTAACTTCCCACATGATTCTGAGATGTCTGAAAGTTGTTTCCTACCTGTGCACAGAAAGACAAAAAAGTTGATTTCTCAGTGAATAGAATGCATTAACATAAATGTAGTATACATTTCAAATGTACTCAAAAGTTCTGACTGTAAACCTAATGGAAACACCTTTGCTTAACTTCCCACATGAGTATGAGTAGTTTGAAAGTTGTTTCATGCCTCTGTTCATGAAGACAAAAAAGTTACTTTCTCAGTGCATACTATGCTCTGACATTAAGTTGAATACATTTCAATTTTCCACCAAAGTGCAGATTGCAAACCAGAGGGATACATTTTAAGTTAACTTCCCACATGTTTCTGAGCTGTTTGAAACGTGTCTCATTGCTCCACTCATCAACACAAAAAAGTTGTTATCTCAGTGCATACAATGCTTAGATAATACAAATAGTATACATTTCAATTTTACAACAAAGTACTTACTGCAAACTTACTGGAAACACCTTAGGTTATATTCCCACATGTTTCTGAGTTGTTTGAAAGTTGTATTATGGCTCTGAACATCAAGACAAAAAAGTTGTTATCTCAGTGCATGCAATGCTTAGAGAATACAAATAGTATACATTTCAATTTTACACCAAAGCACTTACTCCAAACCTAGTGGAAACACCTTAGGTTAACTTCCCACATGATTCCGAGATTTCTGAAAGTTTTTTCATACTTGTGCACATAAAGACAAAAAAGTTGATTTCTCAGTGAATAGAATGCTTTGACATAAAAGTAGTATACATTTCAATTGTACTCAAAAGTCCTGACTGCAAACCTAATGGAAACACCTTTGGTTAACTTCACACATGACTATGAGTAGGTTGAAAGTTGTTTCATGCCTCTGTTCATCAAGACAAAAAAGTTACTTTCTCAGTGCATGCTATGTTCTGACATTAAGGTGGTATACATTTCAATTTTCCAACAAAGTTAAGAGTGCAAACCAGATGGATACATATCAAGTTAACTTCCCACATGTTTCTGAGCTGTTTGAAAGTTGTCTCATGGATCTACAAATCAACACAAAAAAGTTGTTAACTCAGGGCATACAATGGTTAGATTATACAAATAGTATACATTTCAATTTTGCACCAAAGTACATGCTGGAAACCTAATGGAAACACCTTAGGTTAACTTCCCAAATGATTATGAGTATTTTGAAAGTTGTTTCATGGCTCCACACATCAACACAAAAAAGTTGTTATCTCAGTGCATACAATGCTTAGATAATACAAATAGTATACATTTCAATTTTACAACAAAGTACTTACTGCAAACCTAATGGAAACACCTTAGGTTATTTCCCACATGTTTCTGAGTTCTTTGAAAGTTGTATTATGGCTCTGAACATCAAGACAAAAAAGTTGTTTTCTCAGTGCACACAATGCTTTGAAAATGCAAATACTGTACATTTCAATTTTGCACCAAAGCACTTACTGCAAACCTAATGAAACACCTTAGGTTAACTTCCCACATGAGTATGAGTAGTTTGAAAGTTGTTTCATGCCTCTGTTCATCAAGACAAAAAAGTTACTTTCTCAGTGCATACTATGTTCTGACATTAAGTTGTAAACATTTCAGTTTTCCACCAAAGTGCAGATTGCAAACCAGAGGGATACATTTTAAGTTAACTTCCCACATGTTTCTGAGCTGTTTGAAAGTTGTCTCATGGCTCCACTCATCAACACAAAAAAGTTGTTATCTCAGTGCATACAATGCTTAGATAATACAAATAGTATACATTTCACTTTTACAACAAAGTACGAACTGCAAACTTACTGGAAACACCTTAGGTTATATTCCCACATGTTTCTGAGTTGTTTGAAATTTGTATTATGGCTCTGAACATCAAGACAAAAAAGTTGTTATCTCAGTGCATGCAATGCTTAGACAATACAAATAGTATACATTTCAATTTTACACCAAAGCACTTACTGCAAACCTAATGGAAACACCTTTGCTTAACTTCCCACATGATTCTGAGATGTCTGAAAGTTGTTTCATACCTGTGCACATAAAGACAAAAAAGTTGATTTCTCAGTGAATAGAATGCTTTAACATAAAAGTAGTATACATTTCAATTTTACACAAAAGCACTTACTGCAATCCTAATGGAAACAGCTTAGGTTAACTTCCCACATGATTCTGAGATGTCTGAAAGTTGTTTCATACCTGTGCACATAAAGACAAAAAAGGTTGATTTCTCAGTGAATTGAGTGCTTTGACATAAAAGTAGTATACATTTCCATTGTACTCAAAAGTCCTGACTGCAAACCTAATGGAAACACCTTTGGTTAACTTCACACATGACTATGAGTAGGTTGAAAGTTGTTTCATGCCTCTGTTCATCAAGACAAAAAAGTTACTTTCTCAGTGCATGCTATGTTCTGACATTAAGGTGGTATACATTTCAATTTTCCAACAAAGTTAAGAGTGCAAACCAGATGGATACATATCAAGTTAACTTCCCACATGTTTCTGAGCTGTTTGAAAGTTGTCTCATGGATCTACAAATCAACACAAAAAAGTTGTTAACTCAGGGCATACAATGGTTAGATAATACAAATAGTATACATTTCAATTTTGCACCAAAGTACATGCTTGAAACCTAATGGAAACACCTTAGGTTAACTTCCAAATGATTATGAGTATTTTGAAAGTTGTTTCATGGCTCCACACATCAACACAAAAAAGTTGTTATCTCAGTGCATACAATGCTTAGATAATACAAATAGTATACATTTCAATTTTACAACAAAGTACTTACTGCAAACCTAATGGAAACACCTTAGGTTATTTCCCACATGTTTCTGAGTTCTTTGAAAGTTGTATTATGGCTCTGAACATCAAGACAAAAAAGTTGTTTTCTCAGTGCATACAATGCTTTGAAAATGCAAATACTGTACATTTCAATTTTGCACCAAAGCACTTACTGCAAACCTAATGAAACACCTTAGGTTAACTTCCCACATGAGTATGAGTAGTTTGAAAGTTGTTTCATGCCTCTGTTCATCAAGACAAAAAAGTTACTTCTCAGTGCATACTATGTTCTGACATTAAGTAGTAAACATTTCAGTTTTCCACCAAAGTGCAGATTGCAAACCAGAGGGATACATTTTAAGTTAACTTCCCACATGTTTCTGAGCTGTTTGAAAGTTGTCTCATGGCTCCACTCATCAACACAAAAAAGTTGTTATCTCAGTGCATACAATGCTTAGAGAATACAAATAGTATATATTTCAATTTTACACCAAAGCACTTACTGCAAACCTAATGGAAACACCTTAGGTTAACTTCCCACATGATTCTGAGATGTCTGAAAGTTGTTTCATACCTGTGCACATAAAGACAAAAAAGTTGATTTCTCAGTGAATAGAATGCTTTAATATAAAAGTAGTATACATTTCAATTTTACACAAAAGCACTTACTGCAAACCTAATGGAAACAGCTTAGGTTAACTTCCCACATGATTCTGAGATGTCTGAAAGTTGTTTCATACCTGTGCACATAAAGACAAAAAAGGTTGATTTCTCAGTGAATTGAGTGCTTTGACATAAAAGTAGTATACATTTCAATTGTACTCAAAAGTTCTGACTGCAAACCTAATGTAAACACCTTTGCTTAACTTCCCACATAGGTATGAGTAGTTTGAAAGTTGTTTCATGCCTCTGTTCATCAAGACAAAAAAGTTACTTTCTCAGTGCATACTATGTTCTGACATTAAGTTGTAAACATTTCAGTTTTCCACCAAAGTACAGATTGCAAAACAGAGGGATACATTTTAAGTTAACTTCCCACCTGTTTCTGAGGTGTTTTAAAGTTGTCTCATGGCTCCACTCATCAACACAAAAAAGTTGTTATCTCAGTGCATACAATGCTTAGATAATACAAATAGTATACATTTCAATTTTACAACAAAGTACGAACTGCAAACTTACTGGAAACACCTTAGGTTATATTCCCACATGTTTCTGAGTTGTTTGAAATTTGTATTATGGCTCTGAACATCAAGACAAAAAAGTTGTTATCTCAGTGCATGCAATGCTTAGACAATACAAATAGTATACATTTTAATTTTACACCAAAGCACTTACTGCAAACCTAATGGAAACACCTTTGCTTAACTTCCCACATGATTCTGAGATGTCTGAAAGTTGTTTCATACCTGTGCACATAAAGACAAAAAAGTTGATTTCTCAGTGAATTAATGCTTTAACATAAAAGTAGTATACATTTCAATTTTACACAAAAGCACTTACTGCAAACCTAAT